>NC_091437.1:115431118-115673298 GCF_964237555.1 Oryctolagus cuniculus
CTATAAGTGAACCGGGAAGCAGTATTTGGGTGAAGCAAGCCATGTTTTAAAAAGTTTCTTCCAAAAAATTTACAGATCTTCAAACTAATTCAGCCTGTATTACAATATTTTCTTTAACTTGTTTCTCAAATTAATCCAATTACTATACTATATCTAAATTTGAAACCTGTTGTTTGACATTGAGTTTTAATTATCTTTATATATAACAAAGCACTTATGATTTGAGCCAAAATGGAGATATTGAGACTAGTTACCTTCCTTCTTGAAATGATAAAAAAAGTGAAAATTATAACTATGGATTTCAAGACATTGACAAAAGCAAATGAAGGAGAGTTATCCTTGAGAAAAAAAAAATTAGATGAATTCTGAGATTGCTCCAATTCTGTTGACTTGAAGGTTTCCAGGCCATAGTGCAGGGAAGAGGAACTCGGACTGAGTCTGGAAGAATTTTTGATTTAAGGACACAGAGCTGACTGCTCAGGGAGATGGAGTAGGTTGGAATTCTCAAGACAGAGCACCAGAAAGGTATGCACACAGAGAGTTCTGAAGATCTGCGGGTGACCTCCCTTAAGTAGCCAGGTGGGTACTGATCCACACATGTGTGTAAGGAGACTAGCCGAGCTGGGGGAAAGAGTCACCTAAAGTGCTAGTGGCAGCACTTCCCAGTGCTCACGTATGCCTGTTACTTCTAGACAGGATGGAAAACTTCAAGATCTACGACTGGGAGGGAAATTATGGGGGGGGGCATTGTAATCCATAAACTGTACTTTGGAAATTTATATTTACTAAATAAAAGTTAAAAAAAAAGATCTAAGACACTGGTTAGACTGAAAAGAAAGGCCTTGGTGGTTAAGAATAATTAACCCCAGACCCAGTGCCGGTCTTGCTTAGTAATTCCTAAAAGTGAGAAGTAAAAGGATTTAACTGCTTGCAACAATTTACAACTTGTCTTCCAGAACAAAGTGCAAGAATACATACAAAAATACAAAACTATCTAGGACCTAAAGAGGTAAAACTTTACAATGTCTGGTGTCTAATCAAAAATTAGCAGTCATGTTAAGAAAAGAATATGAACTATAATATAATCAAATATAATCAAAGCCATTCTGGAACTGATGTAGCTATTAGAATTAGCAGAAAGGAACATTGAAGCAATTGTTACAACTGTAATTTTAGTTATTCAGAAAGTTGAAACATGAAAGATATAGGGATATATAATTGAACTTCTAGAGATGAAAAATCAATGTTTGAATTGTAAAATAAAATACACTGGATTGGATAAATAGAAAATTAGACATTCCAGGAGAAAAGGTTAGTAAACTTGAAGACTGAGCAATGGAAATTATTCAAACGAAGAAAATAGGGAAAGATAATAATAATATAAAAGGAGAGCATTAGCGAGGTATTAGGCAACTTCAAGTGGCCTAAAAATGTGTAACTGGAGTTGCAAAGAGAGGACAAAAAATGTTTGAAGAAACAATTACCATATCAGTTTGGAAAATTATGTGCTCACAGATCCAAGATGCTAACAAATCCCAATTTCAGGAGGCATGAAGAAAACTCTACCAAGTTCCATAATAAATTATTCAACTCCAGTAGGATCCAGAGGAGGAGAAATGACAATACATATAACTGAACAAAGACAAGGATGGTGGCAGATTCATTATCAGAAACAATGCCAGTAAGAAAACAGTGGTCAACATCTTTAAAATACTGAAAAAAAAAATAACTGACCGGATTAGAGTTCTTAAACCGATGATAATATCTTTAACTTTCAGCAGTCTAACCTAGATGCAATTTTTTTTGCATTTATCTGTCTGAAGATTTGTTGAGCTTCTTTTCTATATATCCTTATATTTATAAATTTTTCAAATTTGAGGAAACCATGGGTATTATTTTTTCAGATATTTTTTCTTCCTCTGGAATTTCATTTATATTGTTGGGCCATTTTCTGTTGTCTTACAGATCCCTAAAGTCATGCGTATTTTTGTCTACTTCTCTTTTATTATCTCTGTCTCATTTTTTTCACTTTAGAGAATTATATTGATTTATATTTTATGAAAGTTAAATGATATTTTCCTCCTCCTATTTTCAATTTAATGCTGGGCTAGTCCATATTTTATTTCATGTATTGTAATTTTCAGTTCTAGTATTTCCATTTGATTCTTTTTTATGGTTTCCATTACTTTGTTGACATTCTCCTTTTGTGCAATTATTTTGACCATTTTTTTTCATTTAAGTCCTTGACATACATTTATTCTTGACAACTGGAAATTCTTATCTGAAAATATAGTATCTAGGTTATTTCAAGCTAGATTCATATTGATTATTCTTTTTTCTAAGTTGTGTCTTAATTTCACATTCCTAGCAATTTTTTATTGTCTAATAGATAAAGTTATCACGACATGATTTAGAGTGTTAATTTTTTGTTGTTTTATCTTTCTGTAATGAGTGTTATTTTTTTGGTACATAGGGGGTTTACTTGTGGATCAGTTTCTGCCTATTTGGGGGTCATTTTTAAGCTCAGTTCAGGTGACTCTAAAGCAGAGAGTTGTAATTGAGTAGCTATATTCTGAATCATACTCTTTCTATATCCTGTGTATTATAATGCTGGGAGACTACCAGGATCTCCATTTAGCTCTTAGCTTCATACATGCCTTATGGTATCACCTTAACAAGCCTAGTAATTAGTCAAAGACTACTGGTCAAAGACTGATGTTTTGAGGGCAGTTGTTAGTATGTCTTTGCATATGAAGATAGAAACTGCATTAGGTAATGATATCAATCATAGAACCAAAACTTATGAGCTTTAAATTATCTGAGACTAAAACCCACATTACTAGCAAAACTGGCTTATCAATGTGATCAGAATTAACTATTTTCATTTTAACTTCTTCCAAGCTGCTAATTATGAAAATATAAGATATTTAATATGGAAACAAGTCAGTTACTTCTATAATATTTAGCTCTTTCTAAGGGAACGGGTAAATAGATAGCAATTCATAGGCCTAGTCATTTTTACTTTCTGGGGAACAGATAACTAGTAGTAATTCTGATATTGAAGACAACAAGAAAAATATAAAAATTCATTACTTTTATTGTCTTCTTTTTGTTACTGTGATAACTGGTTTCAACAGAGAGCCTCCCAGTGAACCAACCAATCTCCATATTCATCTACTTTGTAGTCCTTTTCCACATAGAACACATGCAGTGTGTAGCCAATACAATGCAGTGATAGAGATACTACGTGGGTTCTGAGGCTGGATTATGAGAGTGTATGTATCTTTCACATTTTCATGAAACATGCACTTAGGGAAAAATCATCTATAACATAAGACATGCACTGCTTTAAGATCACTACACTGTGAGGATTTTTAAGCTGCCATGTGGATAGAAACTCACAGTCTGGAGAGAGAAATGGAGGAATGAAAAGGAGGAATGGGAGGGGTGGAGCAGGGAGAGAGCAGAGAAGCTTGCCCCTGACCAGTTTCCAGATATTTTAGCCATATCAATGGAGATGTCAAATATATGAATGAAGGAGCTGTATTGATCACTTGGCCCAGCTGAGCCTTCAGCCACAGCTACCATTTGACCTCAATCACAGGAGAGACCCAACAAGGACTACCTATCTAAGGCCACTCCACTCATGGAACCATGAAATATAATAAAAAGTTGTTGTTTTAAGTCACTATGTTTATGGGTAAAATCATTTGTTGAACAACTATAGATAACCAATTACAGTAATGAGTTCTACTATTGCAATAAACTGTTTATGTTTAAATGATTGTTGCTTGCAATGAGAGTTTATCCTCTCCAAAATGACAGATTCTACAAATTATTTTCCTATTAAAGTGTTGTCATTCTTTCAGAATTTTGAAATGACATTTAATTATGCTCAATGCTTATCAGAATGCACCCAAATAATTTTCAGGTTGAAATGACCTGCTGTTTCAGTTTTAATTATTGAATAAATTTACCATGATTTATTTTGAATAGAGACTTGCTGTCATTATGCAGGTATAAAACAAGTTTTATGGTTTGTCTAGAAGAATCAGATGATTATTCCTTTATAGGTATTTTATTTCAATTTATATCCAAATTTTAGAAATAAATATTATGCTTGATTATCTATGCTTGATTATTCCAGAGAGACCAGTGAGAATGCTAAAAATTCGTTTTCTAATTGTGCCTAGGAAGACTATCGATTATTTGGCAATGGTTACTACTTCAGGAATGTATTTCCACTGTCTTCTCACTTATTCTGTTACTCATTGATGGAATTATCTCTCTGTTCAAATGGGTCCAATTTTATTTTGGGGTGGAAGGCTTGTCTGAAGAGGGTGTCTTCAGGAACCTCTGAAGAGTTGTGTCTCCTGTTTTGAAGTTTTGATTCAATATGTTCTTACCAATGTTTCCTCTACTTTATGCCTTACTCTTTTATGCTGCCATCAGATAAGAGCCATTTAGATATTCTTTTGTTACTTGTGTGCCTGATATGTTATAAAGAGCTTAGAATTATTTCTTTCATGCTGATAAAATGGCCTTGTTGCATGATATTTTTATACTATAATATTTAAGAATTATTTTTATCAGTTCTTAATTCAACTTAAAACAGGAAAATATGATAAAACATGAATTTTTTAATGATCTAGTATATATGAGAAGAAAAGCAGTATATAGTAACATGTGAAACAAAGTTTTGACCTACATAGTTTATAAGGTCTCTCTTATATTTTTAAATCACAGAATATAGTAGTTTACAAAGCAAACTAGAGATTACAACTCAGCTAATAGATATACATTATTATTATCAATTGAACATGTTGTTATTTACATAGCATAAACCCCTTAGCTGGATTTAATTTGTGGTGATACACAATTAGAAAGCTGAAAAGACTGCATTTACTTAGGAACCTAAAATGCTATTCTGTAGTTGAGCAAGTAACCAATCATCCAATAAAAAAGTTTCCTTAAAGTTTCAGAGAAGAAAACAGTTGTCAATAATCTTCTCTATTTTGTAGTGGCAAACACTTTTCATTCAAAATGGGAAATTTGAAGTCAAACAAGATGTGGGAGAGATGAGATCAGAAAAGAGAACTCTGAGAGGCTATTTCCAGGTGTATTTTTAAAACAATGTTGTGGATCACATAGTAAACTTGGTGTCAAATAACTTGTAGTTTATTCGTGGCTTCTCCACTCATGCTTGCACTTACAGAGCCATTCACTCAGAAAGTCTTATGAATTATTAACATGGAATCATCTTCATTACATCCATCTGAGATCGGATTTTTATTATTTTCCTCATTGTATACATGGGGATAGTTAGA
Organism: Oryctolagus cuniculus; assembly: GCF_964237555.1. Lineage (NCBI taxonomy): Eukaryota > Metazoa > Chordata > Mammalia > Lagomorpha > Leporidae > Oryctolagus > Oryctolagus cuniculus. The sequence goes on from NC_091437.1 coordinate 115,436,446, forward strand.
AGGGGTTGTGAGGGCAGGGAATTACTTTTCATATTCACACAATAGTAGCATAGTTGGGGAGAGTTGTTAAATCTCCTGATTCAAACTCTAAGCATGATAAAATCCAGACAATTATTAAGCAACACGTAATAAATAGTAGCAAGTTGATTAGTTATCACTCTCCATGCATACATTGATCTATTTGCTTATTATTTCTACTTCTCCTCTTTTAGTTGCTAACTAGAGTCCCCAGAACATGTCTTTTGTTGTTGCTGAATGAGTCCAGGAAGGAGACTGTTAAGAGAGTGACAAGAGTCTCCATATTCAACTCATGCTTGTGTGCATTTCTTGAGGTCTTTCTTTGCCCTCCTCTTTCCTATTACTTCCCTTGGGGCTTTATTACTTCCACTTCTGGGATTAAGAATGCACAGGGACACATTCATCTGTCTTTGCTCCTTACTCCCAGAACCTCTGTGGCCTTTTCCAAAAGTTATTTTGCTTCCTTGGGGATAAAGGTAAGAATTTTTTTCCCAGTGGCTTTATCTTTTTTTTTTTTTTAAACTCCGATTTCCTATTCAGTAAAACAGTCTCAGGTGCAGTGCTCTTAGGCTCCTGCCAATAGGTAATGGGAGCCAGGAGGCAGAGTCCATCCTCCAGGCACTCAGCAGAATGCAGACCTTGTAGTTGGCAGATTTTAATCAATGAAGCTTTAGTTTCAATGTGACATGGTTGTTTCAGAACTCACCTTGGGTTTAATGTTCCTGGAGCTTTATCCAATATACCAGTATATCTGTAATGAATGTAAGTATCTGAAATGGTATCTAGGTACTAATACTGGTCAAAAAAGAGATAGGGAACTAGGTTGTTTGAGAAAACTGAACGAGAAAAATCCTTACTTCACCCTCTGGATATTGGCTTAATAAGATTACTTTGTTTTGGGGAGAAACAGATTTTGGATAGTCAAAAAAAGAAAGGCAAATGAAATCCCAAGGTATTCTTCAATCCTACTCCCCTACTCCCCTACTTCAGGCAGATTTTTTTTTTTTTTTTTTTTTTTTTTGGTAAAGGACAAGTCTAACTGATTAGAAGTTCCATTTAGAACTTGGAACCATTTGGTTCCCATTCTAGCAAAAAATATAGAATATTATCTAGAAACTTAAAGTCTTGGCATTGTATTTTCAAGTAGTGACTTAAAATTCTGAAGTGTTAAAAAGAGTTGAGATTTACTTAAAGGATTTTGTGATGAATTAATATCCATTATAGTAGCAAAAATCCATAATTAAAATACATAAATATAGCTAAAATTATAAAAATAAATTTATAGGTAATCAAATTGTGAACTCTATTTAAAATTAAATATGGTTTGTTCCTCTCAACTGGAGTGTGCTGCAGAAAAGTCATTAGTTTGAGATGGGGGTAAGTGGAAGGGTGCTCCACTTAGATGTTTCACAGCATGAATAAATGCATGGAAAACACCCTTTGGAGCTGGTGCTATGGCATAGTAGGCTGAGCCATTGGCTGCACGGCGATGGGCATCCCATTTGGGTTCCGGCTGGTGTCTCAGCTTTTCCTCTTTCAATCCAGCTCTCTGCTACGGCCTGGGAAAGCAGTGAAAGATGGCCCAAATGCTTTGGCCCCTGTATCTGTGTGGGAGATCTGGAAGAAGCTCCTGGCATTGGATTGGCTCATCTGGCCTTGTGGCCATTTGGGGAGTGAACCCCTGGATAGAGAAACCTTTCTCTCTGTTTCTCCCTCTCTCTATAACTCTGCCACTCAAATAAATAAATAAATCTTAAAAAAAAGAAAAATCCCCTTCTATTGCTATTGATTTGTATAATAGTTTGGGTGGTCCTCTACCACCAAAGGCCCATGTGTTACAGGTTTGATCCTGAGTCATGTTAATGCATTAAGGGCAGAACTTAATCCACTCATGGTTTGTGAAGGTGGGGTCTTAGTGATTAGGTCAGATTAGGCTGTTAGGGCAGAGCTCCTGTGATCAAATCATGGTTGCTTTACAAGGAGACTACATAGAAGCAGACATACTCTGTGTCCTTCTGCTTCCTGCTTTGCCATGTAACCCTTCCTCCACAGGTGTTCTGCTACCTACCACACTTCTCAGATGGCAGACAAATGGGGCTGTGTGATCTTGGACTGTGAATCTCCAAAACTGTGCAGCTTCACTCAGGTGTTTTAGTTGTAGTAATGAAAAACTGAGTAACACAATCAAACCATGTCTTTTTCCATCTCCTCCCTATTAATATATATACATGTATATATATATATATATATATATATATTTTTAAAGACAGAGATCACTCATCTGTTGTTTTACCCTCCCACCTCGCAAATGTCCACAACAGCCAGAAATCCACGACTTAGTCTGGGTCTCCTGCTCAAGTGACACAGACTCAATTACTTGAGCTACCTGCTGCCTCTGAGGGTACATAGAAGCAGGAAGTTGGAACTGGAAGCAGAACAGGGACTCAAACCCAGGCACTCTCATACAGGATACAAGTGTCCCGAGCAGAGATTTACCACTGCACCAAATCCCCATCCCTCCTCTCTATCTTTCCAAACATAATTTGTTATCCCTGGTTGAAGCTGGGAAAAGAGAGCAGGAAAGATCATACATGCTGGTATTATTGTACAATGACGTTCCACATCCCACCAGCAAAATGGCCACCCTGACTCCTTCCGTCTTGTGTGCTTTGTAAAAGGCTCTCACTGAGAATTATAGCTTCAATGCTGGGTTTTCCTCCAGCTGCTTCTCCCCACATTGTTGCTGTTTGTTTGTTTTCTGTTTTCCAGGAAGTCTTCCAGGGAAGAACTGAAAGTGGCTCCAAGCTATAAATTTTTCTTGTGTGAAATTATAACATGAAATAAAAACATGTAGAGACTCCTAGCTGATCTCAGTGAATGTGCTATTTTTTTACTTTCTCTGCTTCTCAAAGTAGCTGAGGAGCCCATCTATGTCTCTTAGGATTTCCAGGCAGGCCAATATCAGGCCACATTGTGCCCCTGACTTTGGAGACACACAACACCTTCTCTGAGTGCATCGACTGAGGTCTTCTCACTAGACACGCAGGGAGGGTTCTGCATCCCACTCTGCCACATTTGCACTCTCTTGATGCTGCCTCTTTGTGGCACAGGGACCTTGTGAATCACCAAACAAGTTCTTGACCACATCTTTGAAAATTTGTATTTTGGCAGAATAGCTAGTGTTAGATATATTTTTTGTTGTATTTTGCTGCCCCAATGAAAACAACTAACCAATATTATGTCATTTTTCAGAACTGTCTTTTTATTCTTTTTCTTTTTTTTTTAACTTTAATTTAATGAATATAAATTTCCAAAGTACAGCTTATGGATTACAATGGACCCCCCCCCCCATAACTTCCCTCCCACCTGCAATCTTCCCCTTTCCCGCTCCCTCTCCCCTTCCATTCACATCAAGATTCATTTTCAAATCTCTTTATATACAGAAGATCAGTTTAACATATATTAAGATTTCAACAGTTTGCACCCACATAGAAACATAAAGTGAAAAATACTGTTTGAGTACTAGTTATAGCATTAAATCACAATGTACAGCACATTAAGGACAGAGATCCACATGAGGAGTAAGTGCACAGTGACGCCTGTTGTTGACTTAACAAATTGACACTCTTGTTTATGGCCTCAGTAATCACCCTAGGCTCTTGTCATGAGCTGCCATAGCTATGGAAGCCTTTTGAGTTCTCTGACTCTAATCATATTTAGACAAGGTCATAGTCAAAGTGGAAGTTCTCTCCTCCCTTCAGAGAAAGGTACCTCCTTCTTTGAAGACCTGTTCTTTCCACTGGGATCTTACTCGCAGAGATCTTTCATTTAGGTCATCTTTTTTTTTTCCAGAGTGTCTTGGCTTTCCATGCCTGAAATACTCTCATTGGGTTTTTAGCCAGATCTGAATGCCTTAAGGGCTGATTCTGAGGCCAGAGTGCTGTTTAGGACATCTGCCATTCTATGAGTCTGCTGTGTATCCCGCTTCCCATGTTGGATTGTTCTCTCCCTTTTTTGTTCTATCGGTTAGTATTTTCAGACACTAGTCTTGTTTATGTGATCCCTTTGATTCTTAGTCCTTTCATTATGATCAATTGTGAACAGAAATTGATCACTTGGACTAGTGAGATGGCATTGGTACATGCCACCTTGATGGGATTGAATTGGAATCCACTGGTGTGTTTCTAACTCTACCGTTTGGGGCAAGTCAGCTTGAGCATGTCCCAAATTGCACATCTTTTCCCTCTCTTATTCCCACTCTTATATTCAACAGGAATCACTTTTCAGTTAAGTTTCAACACTTAAGAATAACTGTGTATTAATTACAGAATTAAACCAATAGTATTAAGTAGAACAGACAAAAAAAATACTAACAGGGATAAAGCATTAAGTTGTTCATCAACAGTCAGGGCAAGGGCTGATCAATTCACCATTTCTCATAGTGTCCATTTCACTTCAACAGGTTTCCTTTTGGTGCTCAGTCAGTTGTCACTGATCAGGGAGAACATATGATATTTGTCCCTTTGGGGCTGGCTTATTTCACTGAGCATAATGTTTTCCGGATTCCTTCTTTTGTTGCAAATGACCGGATTTCATTATTTTTTACTGCTGTATAGTATTCTATAGAATACATATCCCATAATTTCTTTATCCAGTCTACTGTTGATGGGCATTTAGGTTGATTCCAGGTCTTAGCTATTGTGAATTGAGCTGCAATGAACATTAATGTACAGACAGCTTTTTTATTTGCCAATTTAATTTCCTTTGGGTAAATTCCAAGGAGTGACGTGGCTGGGTTGAATGGTAGGGTTATATTCAGGTTTCTGAGGAATCTCCAGACTGCCTTCCATAGTGGCTTAACCAGTTTGCATTCCCACCAACAGTGGGTTAGTGTCCCTTTTTCCCCACATCCTCGCCAGCATCTGTTGTTGGTGGATTTTTGAATATGAGCAATCCTCACCGGGGTGAGGTGAAACCTCATTGTGGTTTTGATTTGCATTTCCCTGATTGCTAGTGATCTTGAACATTTTTTCATGTGCCTGTTGGCCATTTGGATTTCCTCTTTTGCAAAATGTCTATTGAGGTCCTTGGCCCATCTCTTAAGTGGGTTGTTTGTTTTGTTGTTGTGGAGTTTCTTGATCTCTTAAGATTCTGGTTATTAATCCTTTATCTGTAGCATAGTTTGCGAATATTTTTTCCCATTCTGTCGGTTGTCTCTTCACTCTCCTGACTGTTTCTTTTGAAGTACAGAAACTTCTCAATTTGATGCAATCCAATAGTTAATTTGGACTTTGACTGCCTGCGCCTCCAGGGTCTTTTCCAAGAAGTCTTTGCCGGTGCCAATATCTTGAAGGGTTTCTCCAATGTTCTCTAATAACTTGATGGTGTCAGGTCATAGATTTAGGTCTTTAATCCATGTTGAGTGGATTTTTGTGTAAGGTGTAAGGTAGGGGTCTTGCTTCATGCTTCTGCACATGGAAATCCAGTTTTTCCCAGCACCATTTATTGAATAGACTGTCCTTGCTCCAGGAATTGGTTTTAGATCCTTGATCAAATATAAGTTGGCTGTAGATGTTTGGGTTGATTTCTGGTGTTTCTATTCTGTTCCATTGGTCTATACATCTGTTTCTGTACCAGTATCATGCTGTTTTGATTACAACTGCCCTGTAGTATGTCCTGAAATCTGGTATTGTGATGCCTCCAGCTTTGTTTTTGTTGTACAAAATTGCTTTAGCTATTCGACGTCTCCTGCATCTCCATATAAATTTCAGCATCATTTTTTCTAGATCTGAGAAGAATGTCTTTGGTATCTTGATTGGTATTGCATTGAATCTATAAATTGCTTTTGGGAGAATGGACATTTTGATGATGTTGATTCTTCTAATCCATGAGAATGGAAGATTTTTCCATTTCTTGGTATCCTCTTTTATTTCTTTCTTTGAGATTTTATAATTCTCATCGTAGAGATCTTTAATATCCTTGGTTAAGTTTATTCCAAGGTATTTGATTGTTTTGTAGTTATTGTGAATGGGATTGATCTTAGAAGTTCTTTCTCTGCTGTGACATTTCCTGTGTATACAAAGGCTGTTGATTTTTGTGCATTGATTTTATATCCTGGTACTTTGCCAAACTCTTCTATGAGTTCCAATAGTCTCTTAGTCGAGTTCTTTGGATCCCCTAAATAAAGAATTATGTCGTCTGCAAAGACGGATAGTTTGGATAGTTTGACTTCCTCCTTCCTAATTTGTATCCCTTTAATTTCTTTTTCTTGCCTGATGGCTCTGGCTAAAACTTCCAGAACTATATTGAATAGCAGTGGTGAGAGTGGGCATCCCTGTCTGGTACCAGATCTCAGTGCAAATGCTTCCAACTTTTCCCCATTCACAACTGTCTTTTAAAAGCCTTTAAATATCTTCTTCTTGGTCAGCTTGCTGTTTATCTCTTGGTTGTTATTCCTTAGTTTATTCTCCATCTTTCCTTACCCTGACCCCTGTGTCCTGACTTTCTGAACATTTCCTTGTCTGCCTTACTCTTTGCCCACCAATTATTGTCTTTCTTTGTGTAACCCATATTTACTTGGGTAACTCAGCTTAGAAAACTAGTTTTTGTGAGAGTGTTATACTTCCTAGATAAAATTTTCACTTTAACTGAAAAATGCAAGAAGTGTGGGTGCTTTGGAAGAAACAGTGGAAAACACTTTGAGCTCATCAATAGTCATAGTCTCCTCAGTGTAGCCAAAGGCTGGCTCTGCCACTTCCCCACCTACATAGGGCTACGTCAAGAGTAACTATTCCTTTCCTCTAGCCCCTGCTATAATACTCTAAGAGGAACCACAATTAGAAGAAATGCTAGTTGGTATTCTGTTAGGCATTGCTAAACTTATTGAAATAATTCCCATGTAAATGGAAGTCACGATTTTAGAGTTAAACTTGGGTTCAAGGTGTAGATTATGTTATCTTTTAGTTATTTTTACTTGGAGAATGAGAAAGGAGACATGATCAATTAATCAGTAACAGAATTTGAAAATCTGTCTCCTCTATTTAGAAGTGAGAGATGGAGCATACAAGCATTTTGTACCTGCTAACACAAAAGTAAATGGAAGGAAACCACATATCTGCAATGTAATGAAAAATGAAGGCTACAATTCTTGAAGTCAAAGCATTTTTAAAACTTTGAAGTAATTTGATCAAAAGAACTTATTTAAATTTATTTTTGTTGACATGTTGTAACAAAGGAAATCAAAGGACAGAGCTGCTGTATAATATTTTTAGCACTTATTTTGATACTTTTGAATGTAATTAGTACTTTTGAACATAACTGATCTGTAAGATATAGATTGGATTTTTATTGGTACATAAAAGAAAAATCACTGAAAGATTTACAGTTTACAATAAAATAATAAATTTTATGCAAATAATACATTTTAAGAAATTCAACATATTTGTATAAACTCAACTCAACTAAGATTGAAACATGAAAGGCTATCCAGTGAATTTAGTAGCATTCAAATTCCGTGTATTTGGTAACAAAAATATATTTTAGATGATTACCATTGCTTTGACAATAAAAAGAAAGAAAAAAATAAATAAAATTTATTACATGCCTAGAGAGAGAGAGAGAGAGAGAACCACTTTCCACTTTATTCTTTTGCTTTCATTGCAAACTTTTATTCCCCTGTAACAGGAATCCTCCCCCATTAAGTTTTTTTCTTTATAATTTATTTTATTAAATCATAAATGTACAACAGCTTCTTAACTACACAGGCATGTAAATTTTTTTTTTTTTTTTTGACAGGCAGAGTGGACAGTGAGAGAGAGAGACAGAGAGAAAGGTCTTCCTTTGCCGTTGGTTCACCCTCCAATGGCCGCCGCGGCCAGTGCGCTGCGGCCGGCGCACCGCGCTGATCCGATGGCAGGAGCCAGGAGCCAGGTGCTTTTCCTGGTCTCCCATGGGGTGCAGGGCCCAAGCACCTGGGCCATCCTCCACTGCACTCCCTGGCCACAGCAGAGGGCTGGCCTGGAAGAGGGGCAACCGGGACAGAATCCGGCGCCCCGACCGGGACTAGAACCCGGTGTGCCGGCGCCGCTAGGCGGAGGATTAGCCTAGTGAGCCGCGGCGCCGGCCCGGCATGTAAATTTTTTAAAGGAAAACATTATGTCTTATTATACCATGATCCTGGCTAATAAGTTTTCAAAACTTTGAGAAAAATCTTAAAAAATGTTTCACATGTTATCTGAAACTTAAAAAATTAACATTATCAAAGAAGGAATGCTTCTACACTCTTACAAAGATCACTAGAAAGAAACAACAATTAAAAAGCTAAGAAACTGTCTCAAAGGCATTATTATTATTATTTTTTTTTACAATCCTTCCTCCACAGTAAGGTAATGTTATTAAATAATCCAATCCATTTACAAAATGGCTCTCTGTGTCTGCTCTGGTGTCTTCTGCCATATCATTGCATATTTATGCATGACTGAGGCAGGAGTTTCCTTAACATTTGTTGTTTTGATAACCTGAAGCTGTTCTGTTACCTCTGGGCTCTCATCCTCTCCTATACATACAGTGAAGCTCCAGGCAAATAGAAGCAGCTTCCTCCACTGCCTCCTTGACCATAGCTTCTTCCACCATATGGTCCCCCCACGTTCCTGCTACCACCAAAGTTTCCATTGGACCATAGTTAGAGGGTTGCTGATTGTAATTTCCAAAATCATTGTAATTTCCACTTTCATAGTTTCCTCCTGCATAGTTGTCATAACCACCTCTGTAGCCCCACCCTGGTTGCCATCTCCAGGTCCTCCACCACCATATCCTCCTCTTCCTCCTCCATAACCAGGGCTACCTCCTAAATTGCCACCTCCAGGTCCTCCTCCATACCCATTATAGCCTTCCCCAAATCCACGTCCATGTCCATATCCATCAGATCCTCCTCTAAAATTACTTCCTGGCCCTGGTCCCAAATTCCCACCACCACCATGTGAATCTCCAAAACCGAAATTACCTCCTCTTCCACTCTTAGAACTCTGGACTTCTTGCATTTCTAGACAAAGCCTTTCTTACTTGTGCATTATGACCATTGATGGTGTGGTATTTTTGCAATACCATTTTATCCACAAGATCATGGTCATCAAAAGTAACAAAGCCTCTTTTCTTCCCAGTCTGCCTATCAGTAATTATTTCAAGGGTATCAATTTTTCCATGTTCTTCAAAGTAATCTCTAAGGTGATATTCCTCAGTATCTTCTTTAATTCTACCATCAAACAGCTTCTTTACAGTTACGTGAACCCCAGGTTTTCCAGATTCTTCTCTTGGAACAGCACGCTTTGGCTCAATCACTCTCCCATCAATTGAATGAGGTCTTGTAGCCATGGCAGCATCAACCTCAGCCATGGATGAGAAAGTTACAAAACCAAATCCTCTTGATCTTTTGCTTGCAGGATCCCTCATTACCACACAATCTGTAAGTTTTCCCCATTGCTCATAGTAGTTCCTCAAACTTTCTTCTGTGATTTCAAACCTTAAGCCCCCAATAAAGAGTTTATGGAACTGTTCCTTTTCTCTCTCCATCGCGGACTCAGTTGCTTCAGCCTGATTTCCCGCAGCCCAGCGAGATGAGAGAGATCTCCGCGGGACTCGTCCTGGTGCTGGACTGTGAGTGGGACTGCAGCTTGAGAAACACCACCACCTGGGAGCGTCTCTGCCAGGGGCCAGCGCTGCTGCTACTCCCCATTAAGTTTTGTTGGTTGAATCCTGGTGGACCAGGTTAACATGTTTCACACTTACTAAGTCTGTGCTCAGCAAGTGATAGTACAAACTAAGCAGTAGGTATTGTCTGAGGCAAGGAAGAAAAAAGGCTTAAAATAAAAAGAATTCCTGCAATATTCACAAAATTATTATTCAGGATATTAACTTTATATCTAGAAATGGATCTGGGTCAATCACTAATATAAATCCAGAATTCTGTATTTCAATCATTGGTGTGAAATTAAAAATTTATAAAAATTATACATTTTAATCCACTTAATTCAACAATAGTTTAGAAAGGATGAAAAAGTATGATTAATGATTTTTTTTTCTAGAAAAGGAAAATTACAAATACAAACAAGAACTAAGTAAATCTTAGTGGTATACCAATTGGTACAGTGAGTAACTAAGGAAGGCAGTAAAAGTTACCAGTAAGTCATTCAATCATAGACCCTGGGAGAGAGAAGAGCTTGCAAGAGATCATATAATTTAACTCTTTTTTTTTTTTTAATTTTTTGACAGGCAGAGTGGACAGTGTGAGAGAGAGACAGAGAGGAAGGTCTTCCTTTTCCGTTGGTTCACCCCCCCAATGGCTGCTGTGGCCAGCGTGCTGCGGCCGGTGCACCGCACTGATCCAAAGACAGGAGCCAGGTGCTTCTCCTGGTCTCCCATGGGGTGCAGAGTCCAAGCACTTGAGCCATCCTCCACTGCACTCCCGGGCCAGAGCAGAGAGCTGGACAGGAAGAGGAGCAACCGGGACAGAACCCGGTGCCCCAACCGGGACTAGAACCCGGTGTGCCGGCGCCACAGGCGGAGGATTAGCATATTAAGCCGCGGCACCGGCCATATAATTTAACTCTTAACCCTGGAGAAATAGGATATCTCAGCCTCTTTCAGTTTTGTTCTTCTGGCTATTCTTAGAGAACTCAAAATGGACTATTTAGCTTTCCAGGTCAACAGCAAGTTTTTGAGCTCCTACTGTGTGGCAAAGACTAAGATAGGACCAGAATCAAATTAATTAGGCTTATCTCCTTAGCTGAAGGAGCCCATAAGTGAGTGGGAAGAAAAATATAGAGATAGAAGATAACAGTTTTACTATATTAATAGCTTGTTCAAATATGCAGTGAATTCTGGAATTAAAAGAATCTTTCTTTTAGTGTTATTTATACTTGTGACTTCTTAATCTGTGTTCTGGGAAAAAAGAGAAAAGAGAGCTATGAAGAAGAAGGAAGGGATGCAGTAGATGTGTCTGGTATGTCTACAAAATGTACGTTCAGGGATTTAAACAAGAGATCTAAAGGCCAGGGGAAGAAACAAAGATAAATAGTTGAGAAAGAGAAGAGCTGACCAGAAAAGAATAAAGTTCTGCTCAGTTTTTGTTTGTTGTTCTTGTTTTTGATTTTTAGATTTTCTTTATTAAAGCATGACATAAATGCAGAAAGTACCTACATAAGATCTGTGAGCTTTTACAAAGTAAACACATTCTGCTAACCTCCCGGAATAGCAACAAGAAGGTTCTTGGTCTTTCGGAACCTTTCACTCTTCTTCCCTCCAGTTATCACACTCCCTCAAACATAACTGCTGTTTCATATCTAGTTCCAAAGAATAGTTTTTTCCTGCTTTGAAATTTTATGTAAATCGAACTGTACTCTTTTATATCTGGTCTCTTTCATTTCACATTATGTCTATGATTCATCTATATGGTTGTGGTTAACAACAGTCTATTGGATGAATATATCACAGATTATTTTTGCATGTTACATAAATTTTTATTTATTTATTTATTTTATTTATTTATTTATTTATTTTTGACAGGCAGAGTGGACAGTGAGAGAGAGAGACAGAGAGAAAGGTCTTCCTTTGCCGTTGGTTCACCCTCCAATGGCCGCCGCGGCCAGCGCGCTGCGGCCGGCGCACCACGCTGATCCGATGGCAGGAGCCAGGAGCCAGGTGCTTTTCCTGGTCTCCCATGGGGTGCAGGGCCCAAGCACCTGGGCCATCCTCCACTGCACTCCCTGGCCACAGCAGAGGGCTGGCCTGGAAGAGGGGCAACCGGGACAGAATCCTGCGCCCCGACCGGGACTAGAACCTGGTGTGCCGGCGCCGCAAGGCGGAGGATTAGCCTAGTGAGCCGTGGCGCCGGCCATGTTACATAAATTTGGGTTATTCCTATTTTTTAGCCATTACAATAATATTTCATAAAGATTCGTGTATATGGTTTGTATACATATGTAAGATTTTATTTTGGCTCTATATCAAAGAATGCAGTAATGACTCATAGCTGATGCTTTGGGAGATATTCTTAGTAAGTTTTCTAAAATGTTTGTATCAATGCACACTAGTACTAGCATTGTATGAGGATTTCATTTGCTCTACATTCTTGAGAAACTAAGTGCTGTCAGGCCTTTCCATTTTAGTCATTCTTGTGGGTGTGTAATAGTAGTTTGCTGGTATTAATTTACACCTCACTGAAAAGTAATTATAAGTTGATCATCTTTTCATACACATACTGGCAATTTGCATATTCTCTTTTGTGAAGTGCTTTTTCAAGTTTCTTGTCTCTTTATTAAAACAGAATTGTCTGTCTTCTCTTACTATAGTTCTTCATGTGTTGGATACCAGTCTCATCGCATGTATGTCTGTGTGCATATAATATATATATATATATATATAATATTTAACACCATCTCTTACTTTATACTTTGCATTTTTACTTTTTAATGTTTTAAATAAAAATAAGCTTAATATAGCTTAATTTATAAAAAAGTTATTTTTATGTATTGCCTTCTAAAAGCTTTATGGTTTGATTTTTTCCACTTCGGTTTATAACCTGTCTAATTTCATTGTTATGTGACAATATGAGGTAGGATCAACTTTTTTAGTAAATGAATAGCCAGTTAATTAAACATCATTTATTTTGCAGATCCTATTTCTTGGAAGTAGTAATTGTGCCTTAAGTGGTTATGTATGTGCAGATCTAAATCTAGACATTTTCTTCTATTTCACTGGTATTTCTGCTTCTCCGGTGCTGTATCACATTGAAAAATTTACTGTAGCATCGTAATTAGTCTTAACATGTGGTAGCATACTATATAGATATACTAATGAGTTTCAAATGCATGAATCTGAGGGACTCTTGAAAAAGGTCATGAAAAATGTGTCTTATGAAAAATCTATGCAAGTATTTCAAAGTGTTTTTCACAACAGAAGCTTTTTTTACAGTAAAGATTTATTTATTTATTTGAAATGCAGAGTTACAGAGAGAAGGAGAGACACAGAGATCTTTCACAAGCTGATTTACTCCCCAGATGGCCACAATGACCAGGGCTGGGCCAGGTTGAAGCCAGGAGCCAGGAGCCAGGAGCCAGGAGCTTCTTCCAGGTCTCTCATGCAGATGGCCAAGGCCCAAACACTTGGCCCATCTTCTGTTATTGTTCCAGCCACATTAACAGGGAGCTGGATCAAAAGTGGAGTAGCTGGGATTCGAACTGGTGCTCATATTCATTGTCAGCATTACAGGCAGCAACTTAACCTGCTGGTTCACTACCTAAATGCCTACAAAAACAACCAGGCCAACACCAGGAGTCTGGAATACCATCAAGGTTTCCCACATGAGTAGCAGGTATCCAAGTACTTAAACCATCAACATCTGCCTCTGAGACACAGTAGTAGAAAGCTAGAGTAGAAGCAGAACAGCCAGGACTTGAACTAGTACTCTGAAATGTGCTGCAAGGTCCCAAGCCATAGCTCAACCTGCTGTACGAAATCCCTGCCCCTGCCCTTGCTATTTTTGGGTTTTTGAATTTCCACACATCTTTCAGAATCAGCTACTGAAGATCTATAAAAAAAAGAAATTGTAATTTTGATTGGAATTAGGTTGAATCTAAAGTTCAAGTTGAGGATAAATAGCATCTTGAAAATGCTTTTTCCTGTCTATAAATATGGCAATTCCTTATTTTCTGGAGTTACTATAAATGACACCTTAAAATTGCCTTTGTATCCAAGGATCTAGCTAAAATGTAGATAAAACTCTTAGATCTAATAGTTTACCAGCAGATTTAGATCTATGTTTATATCATTCATGAATAATAAAAAGTGTTTTTTAAAATTGATTTTCAATATTTAAACCTTTTCATCCTTTTCTTCCTGTATTACTCTGGCTAGGTCCTCTGACAAAGTGTTGAAGAGAAGCGGCGATAGCAGCCCTTGTTTTCTTGTTCTAATCTCGAGGGAATATATTTCACCATTTCAAAACTAAGTTTGATATTAACTGTGACTTCTCTTGTAGGTAATTTACACTATAGTTTAGAATTTCCCTTCTGTTTCTTCTTGCTCAGAGTTTTAAACAGGAATGGATATTGAATTTTATCTACATTTCTGACTTAATCATAAGATTTTTTTCCTTTCTTCTGGTAATGTTATATTGATGCATTTTAAGTATTAATCCAACTTTGCATTTCAAGGATAAATCCAACTTAGTTTGATATATTATCCTTTGAGAACGATTATTAGATTCAACTTCCTGAGATATTAAATTTTGTGTTTATAGTAATGAGAGCAATTGGCCTGCAATTTTCTTTCCTTTTTAAGATTTATTTATTTATTTGAAGTCAGAGTTACAGAGAGAGAGAGAGAGAGAGAGAAAGAGATATCTTCCATCTGCTGGTGCACTCTCCAGATGACTGCATAGGCTGGGACTGAGCCAGGTTGAAACCAGGAGCCAGGAGCTTCATCTGGTTTTCCCATGTGGGTGTAGGGGCCGAAGGATTTGGGTCATCTTTTGCTGCTTTCTCCTGCTCATTAGCAGGGAGCTGTATTGAAAGGAGAGCAGCCAGGACTCAAATCTTCACCCATATGGGATGCCAGCACCAATGCCAACAGCTTAACCTACTGTGCCACAGAGTCAGCCCATAATTTTCTACATGATAATATTTATAGTAAGTTATGATGTCAAGTTTAGGCTAGCCTTTTAAAACAAACTAGGAAATCTTTCCTCTTTTCCTATTCTCTAGAACTAAGCTGTTTAAGTGATATTATTTCTTTCTTAAATACTTGAAACAACTCATTAGTTAAACCATCTGGGACTAAGAGTTCTCTTTTGGGGAAGGTTTTTTAAATAACCAATACAATTTATTCAATAGATATAGTAATTGCTGTGTTTCAGATTTCTTATTGAATAAGCTTTGCTTTTCAAGGACTCATCCTTTCACCTTTCAGCTCAACAAAATGATTCATATAATTATTTTTCACATGAAAAGACATGTTTTGGGTATATCTGAAATAATTCAATAATCTGTTCCTGTGTAAAATCTGAATCTAATTCAATGTATGTGGTGAGAGACATGTATTTAGGCAACCTGCACAACAGCATGCTTTTATAAAGGGAGATAGTCAATCTGGGCCTGCTCCAAGGCCTGGAAAGGTAAAAGTGAAATATCCTAGTAGGGAATAGCTCCTTAGATAAAAGCAGGGAGGACTGTGGAAGGAGTAGGCAGGGCTTAATGAGGGAAAAGGGAAAAAGCAAGAGGATTGAGGTGTTGTTAGGGAAATAAATATGGTATCTAGGGAGAATATTAATAACTAACATTTATGGAAAGCTAAGGGCTTTATATTAATTATTTCTTGTAATTCTCATAGCAACCCTATGTTTGCATAAAACTATTGGGCTGGGAAATATATATAGCATTAAATTATCAGGGGGATGGTAGCTAAGAAAAGGAGACAAGGAAGACTCACCACATAAAAGGGCATATTTTCTAAGATGTACAGAGAAGGAAAACCGGAAGGCAGGGAGGTGGTCTGGAGAAACCTACAGAGAAGGAGAAATGAATGGAAGGATGTGGGCTGGGCATTGCATTCAAGGTGTACAAATTATTCAGACAGAAGGAAACCAAAAGTAGGGAGGAATAGAAGAAATTCAAAGGAAGCATAGAAATGATAAACTGTACACAAGTGTAAAATATACAAGGTACTTCAAAAAGTTTGTGGAAAATTGAGTTAAAAGCTAAATTTCAGCCGGCGCCGCGGCTCACCAGGCTAATCCTCCGCCTTGTGGCGCCGGCACACCGGGTTCTAGTCCCGGTCGGGGCGCCGGATTCTGTCCCAGTTGCCCCTCTTTCAGGCCAGCTCTCTGCTGTGGCCCGGGAGTGCAGTGGAGGATGGCCCAAGTGCTTGGGCCCTGCACCCCATGGGAGACCAGGAAAAGCACCTGGCTCCTGCCATCGGATCAGCGTGGTGCGCCGGCCGCAGCGCGCCGGCAGCGGCGGCCATTGGAGGATGAACCAACGGCAAAAGGAAGACCTTTCTCTCTGTCTCTCTCTCACAATCCACTCTGCCTGTCAAAAAAAACAAAAACAAAAACAAAAACAAAACAAAACAAAACAAAAAAGCTAAATTTCGTTTGGTGGAAAAACTCTTGAAATCCATTTCATTTGGGGGGTCTGCGAAAAGATCATGAGTATTATGGGAGCTGGCATTGTGGTGCATTGGGGTGCCAGCATCCCATATCACAGTACTGGCTAGAGTCCAGCCTGCTTCACTTCCCATCTAGCTCCCTAGGAAAGCAGTGGAAGATGGCCCAGTCCTTGGGCCCCTGCCACCCATGTGGAAGTCCCAGATGGAGTTCCAGGCTCTTGCACTGTCTTGTCCCAGCCTCTGCTTTTCAAATCAATAAAATAATTTTTTTTAAATAAAAGGAAAACAAAATGTTTAAAATAAAAAGCTATGAGTTGATTTCAAAATGTTTTCCAATAAAATTCAGTTACCTTTTCATTCCATTTTTCATGAACTTTTTGAAATATCCTTGAAATAAAGCCACAACGTAGACTAAGTAACAGAGAAAGCACAGAAATAAGCCAGAGGCCTACTATAGTCCTTGCCAGAGACAAGAAACTGGAAAGATCTGATTATAAAAAAGATAAATAGATACAATTATTGAATGTAAATAAATTAGAGAAACAGGTCATGACTAATTTTTCTCCCTTATTCAAACCTTATTCAGAAAACAGAAGAAATGCATACTGTAGGTGGGTCCCTCTCTCTGTCTCTGTATCTCTCTCTCACACACAAACACACCATAGACACACACACCATAGATATTTAAAAGCATGTAATGCCTGTTTTAGGAAGCATATGAACTGGAATGGGAAGGCATTTGATTTTTTAAAAAGATTTTATTACTCATTTATTTGAGAGGTAGAGTTACAGACAGAGAGAGGGAGAGACAGGGTTTTTTTTTTTTTTTTTTTTTTTTTTTTTTTTGACAGGCAGAGTGGACAGTGAGAGAGAGAGACAGAGAGACAGAGAGAAAGGTCTTCCTTTTCCGTTGGTTCACCCCCCAATGGCTGCTGTGGCCGGTGCACCGCACTGAACCAAAGCCAGGAGCCAGGTGCTTCTCCTGGTCTCCCATACGGGTGCAGAGCCCAAGCACTTGTGCCATCCTCCATTGCACTCCCTGGCCACAGCAGAGAGCTGGCCTGGAAGAGGGGCAACCGGGACAGAATCCGGTGCCCCGACTGGGACTAGAACCCGGGGTACTGGCGCCGCGGGCGGAGGATTAGCCTAGTGAGCCGCAGCGACGGCCAGGAAGAAAGGTCTTTCATCTGCTAGGTCACTCCCCAAAAGGCCACAACAGTCAGAGCTGAGTCGATCTGAAGCCAGGAGCCAGGAGCTTCCTCTAAGTCTCCTACACAGGTGCAGAGGCCAAAGCACTTGGGCCATTTTCCACTGCTTTCCCAGGCCATAAGCAGAGAGCTGGGTTGGAAGAGGGCAAAAACTGGTGCCATGTGGGATACTGGCACCACAGGTGGAGGCTTAGACTACTACGACACAGTGCCAGTCCAAGATTTGATTTTTCTAACATGTTTGCATTCTTTGAAACTTCAAAAGGAATAAGAAATATATATATATAAGATTTGGGGCAATTAAGAGGAAGAGGTATCTTTTTTCCCCCAATGGAAATATGATATGAGGGGATTTCAGCCATATGGTAACAATGTGTTATCAAAAAGTGTCCGTCAGTCTTGTGAATATGCTGGATGAATAAAGAAAATACCTTCCAAACAAGTGCATATGCAGCAGGCTATGGGAGGCAGAAGGAGAAAGGAGCACGGCTTCGTACAGACACAGTGCTGTCTTCAGTAGGTGGCGAAGCTTCCAGGAAGGAAAGTGATCTGTTCTGCTACTCAGGTGTGGCTCGTGGGCAGTTCCACCGGCAGTTTGTTAGAAACTTACAATCTCAAGCTCCACTTCTGAACTCATGAATCAGGATCTCTGGAGTTGGTGTCCTGGAATCTGTGTCTTTAAAGCTGTCCAGGAGGTTCTGTTGCATTCTGAAGTGTGAGAGCCCTGGTGCCATGATCCCAGAGAAACAAAGGGAGGCCCAGAGGAGAATAAACAGTTTTCCTCCTTAAATATAGCAGTTCGTGCATTCGGTAAAAATTATTGATTTTTTTTTCTTGTGCTAGGACTAAACAAGATCAGTGGATCGCAACACTTGCACCATGAAGAATGCTTTTTGTTATTCTTGTCCTCCTATTAACCTGTGAGTGTGTGTGGAGGGTGGGCTTCAGCAACAGCACCACCGACATTTTCTGTCTGCTAATTCTTTGTTGTGTGCTGTCCTGTCCACTGTAGGATGGTTAGCAGCACAGCTGTTCTCTCTCCACTTGATGCTTATTGTATTCTCATTTGTGACAACCAGAAAGTTCTCCAGCCACTGACAAATGTCCCCTGGGAGCTAACATTCTTGGTCAAGAAGAACAAAAGAAGACAAAAACCAAGCAAATTATATTCATTAAGTAACATATTATTTTCTTATTTTTTAGTAATCCAAAATGTATGTCACTAACAACAAGAGCAGGAGGCAAGCAAGGCCCCCTCACTGTGCACTCACTGTGTATGGAGTTTGAATCCTGGCTCTCCAATATATTTAAGTCATGGGCACTGTAGGGGTTCTTCTTAAAAGCCTCAGTTCCCCCATATGCAGCAAACAAACAAAAAAGAATATTTGCTGTTTAAAGATTAACTATAGTAAAATATAAAGTGTTCAACAGGTAGTTTGACCAATAGTATTCAATAAAATATATGTATATCTATAATTGTTAGCATTGGTTTCATTTCATTCCATCACAAATCAAAGTAACTAAAGAGATCCATCATATTAAACAGCCTTATTGCAGATTAATCTATAATTTCATGTGGTTTTAGAAATATTTGAAAAAACAAGTGTACCCATTGCAGTTATTCCAGAATTCCCAGTGCTTGGTGCACAGTATGAGTACCAAACTAACTCTTCCTTAAAACCTTTTCAGGGGGAGAGAGGTTGGTGACGTTGTCACATAGCTGGTTAAGCCACCGCCTGCAAAGCCAGCATCCCACAAGGGAACTAGTTTGAGTACCGGCTGTTCCACTTCTGGTTCAGCTCCCTGCTAATGGCCTGGGAGAAGAACTGGAAGATGGCCCAAATACTTGGGCCCCTGCCACCTACATGGGAGACCCAGATGAAGCTCCTGGCTCTTGGCTTTGGCTTGGCTCTGCCATGGCCATGGCAGCCACCTGGGGAGTGAACCAGCAAATGGAAGACTTCTCTCTTTTTCTCTCCCTGTGTCTACCTCTCTCTTACTGTAACTCTGACTTTCAAGTAGATAAATCTTTAAAAAAAATCTTCCAAGTTCAACATCCTTCATATTTACACATATAGCTATGATTTCAGATTTTCTTGCTCTGTTTTTTAAGGATTCCTCTACATCTCTAACTAGAAAAGTCCACATATACAAATATAAATTATTTTTTCTTCCTTTTCTTTTTAAAGATTTATTTATTTATTTGAAAGGCAGAATTAGAGAGATAGAGATAGAGAGAGAGAGTTGTCCAACCTCTGGCTGCAATGGCCAGAGCTTGACAGATACAAAGCCAGGAGCCAGCAGCTTCTTCTGAAGTCTCCCACGTGGGTGCAGGGGCTCAAGTCCTTGGGCCATTGTCTGCTACTTTTCCAGGCCATAAGCAGGGAACTGGATGGGAAATGGAGTAGCCAGGACTCGAACTGGTGTCCATATGAGATGCCGGTGCCACAGGCAGTGGCTTTACCTGCTATACCACAACACTGACCCCACCATTTTTTTCCAGGTACAGGAAGTTTTCAGAGCCCTTGAAGTCCATCTGTAAAACTCAAGTTAAATCCCCCTGAATGATATGTCAACAGTCTAGAATTTATTTACAGCCAGGGGAGTGGGCAAATAGGGCTGACAAGACTTATGTGAAAGGAAGAATTGAGGTCGACATGGGGAAAGTATAAGATGCCACTCTTCTAACCTTGAAGTAGTAAAAGCTGGAATGAACATTTTAGCACTAGTTCAGTCTGGCAATAAAGGAGAGGGACTGTGACAGAATCCTATTAGAGTAGCAAGAAATAGAAGACATGTCAAGACGGACAACCTGGAGGAGGCGAGCCTTATTCCGTGGAGGACAAGCAAAGATGAAAGAGTAAAAGTGGCAGTGGACTTGGGACATAAAAATACACTTTCAATGTGCGCGGAGAGGGGGGATGGCGGGGGGAGGGAGAGAGCGACGCTGAGAACAGACTGCAGAAGAGGCACCATGTGAACATTTGTACAGCCATGTGTGGTAATTGCCAGGGAGAGACAACTGCTCCTTAACTAGCTGCTGCTTTTGATGATGACAAGTGGAGATGTTTGCAGAACTATGTCAAAAGCAGTTAGAGATTCAGGAAGAGGGGGGGTGGTTTGTATGCACTGGTGCTTCAGTTCCAGTCCAAAAAGAGTCTGTCCTAAGAGGCTTCATAAGGAGGAGCAGTAGGGAGTGATGGTAGAAGTGGAGAGTTGCTAGAGGCTGTGAAAACGTGGCACGGGTGGGGGTGGATGCGTATTCATGACTTTTGAGGATCTAAGGGAATCCCTAATTACGATATCCCATAACACACTGAAAAAAACCTGAGATTGTATACAGAATGGAGCAAGTGATATTCAAGATATACTTAAGGGAAAAGGAAAGACTGAGTTTAATAGCCTCTACCTGTACACTACTGATCATTAGATTTTTCTACATAGAAATTCTGTTGCAGAATTGAGTTGTAAAACAGAGGCCATGTTGTTAGAGCATAATTAACTGTATGTGGAAAGGATAAGCAGAGAGGAAAAATAATGAGTGAGTTAAATATATGAGTTTGGAATCAGCTGGAAACAAATTCAAATTATTCTTCGGAATGATCTTTGTGAAATACTTCATTTTGTAAGCCTTCTGTTTCTCAGCCATAAAATGGGTACACGAATCATATATATAAGAGTTGTGTTGAATCTTAAATAATATATACAAAAGTCATGTACTGAAAATACTTGGCTCATAGAAAGTTCTTAGTGTACAGCAGTTATTGTTATTATTCATTGTTCACTATGTTCTAGGCATTTTTTATATATTTACTGGTTTAACTGTGACAACCACAATGTGAGACAGATAGGATGTTCTTTCTCTCTCTCTCTCTGCCCCATTCATATGCATGAATATATACAACATTTTATCAAAAAGTAAGATGATATAAGGACATTAATAATTGAAATAATAAAGTCACAGTAATAAGCTTGCGATGTCATAACTTCAGTATTCCTAACATAATCTAAGATAAAGTGACTGGGGGCATGGGACATAGATTACCTGTTTGTGCATCCCTCATCTTGTGGTACAGCACCTGGACCTCTGTGTGGATTTATGCCTATGTGCTAATTAAAGTGCTATTTCAGGGACTCATACATTTAGAGCAGGAAAAGCCTCAGTGATCAGGTAGTTTCACTCTTTTCGTAGAGACAATGGGATTTCAGAACGAATGCATTTCTAAAGGTCATATGCTAATTAGTTGAAGTAGAGTGTAGAATGTGGCTTGTCAAATTCATTTTCTTAAGCTTTTGATTTAGATGAAAATCTGTTGCTCCTGGGGTGGGTGATGGGGACTTTGAGGGATGTGTAACCTTGTCCATAGAAGGACTTCCGTAGGTTCCCAGAACCATGGTCCTCAGGCCTACAAACCTGATCTGTGGGCAAGTACTTGGCAGAGTGTTGGTGCTTGGCAGCTGCTACAGTAATTGTTCACTCTAAGACTAGTTTTTAAAGATAATTCCTTTGATGTAAATGGTAACGATAATCACTTCCTGCAATTGAATGCCCCAAATGTGCCTGCTATATGAGGAGAGAGAATTGGGTCTTTGCCTAGCCTAAGTCTAATGTGCATTGGGCCTGTAATTTCTCAGGTGGGGAAATAAATGGAGTTTCAAGCCTCTTCAGAGTGTGGGTGGTGTGTGTGTCGAGGTTAGAAGTGCCAGGGAGGCTGTGTGTAATTGGAGTGGGTATAGGCCCCACTTATGAAATTCCACAAAAGGTATATAATTTGATTGCATCTTCCAACCTCTCACACTTTTTTCTTCAGTGTGTCTCTCTTTATTTATTTCTCTCTTTTTCCTTAGGAAATTTTCTGGTTTCATTAATTTGTGCCCCATCTTTATTCATGCCTGCTGGACCTGAATCCTCTGAAATTGTGTAGTCCTGGATTTGCATCCTGCCACAGCCCGTGAGATGCAGGGAAGTTCCCAAACCTCTCTGATCCTCTGTTTTGCCTCCTCCGTCATATCATGAGCCAACATTAGTGCCTATCTCGCATCATTTTGACAATTAAGTGAACAACTGCACAAAATATATGTAGTGCCATTTCTGCCACAGAGTAGGGCCTTGTCATGATTTTTAAAGTTACTATTGGTGCTTTCAAGAAAGCTTACATGTAAATGTTGATCTCTCATCATGCATTGTATGACACTGTCTTCCTTTAAAGGGGTTTTAGGGGTGGGCATTTGGCCCAGTGGTTAAGACACCATGTGGGACATCACATTCTGTATCAGAGTGCCTGGGTTTAGGTTCCGGTTCTGCTCCCAATTCCAACTTCCTATATTAATGTGGATCATTGAGCAGTGATGGCTTAAGTAGTTTGCCAGTTGCATTGAGACATGTACTGAATTTCAGGTTCCCAGCTTCACCTTGGCCAACCTCCAGCAGTTGTAGTATTTGAGGAGTGAATTAGAAGATAGAAGCTCTCTTTGTCTGTCTGTATCTGTCTCTGTCTCTGTCTCTGTCTCTGTCTCTCTGCTGCCTAAGATAAAAAATTTTGGAGGGTTTCATGTTGTGAATGCAGGCTGGAGATGTTGGAAATAAGAGCCCCATTGACTTATTTTTGAAGCATCGCTTATTCTGCGAAAACAGACCTGTCTCAGGACAACCGTGAAGATGACATAGAGAATGATCATCATGTAAGTAAGTATGTGTGGGATATTAAATTATAGCATCTGTGAAGGCTGTTTTTCACTTCAGGACTGCTTATGATAATAGGTGCCATCTTTCCAGCTGTTGCAATTACAGTGCACGCTGGCAAAGTGTAGCTGCCATTTTAACAGCATGCTGTAAAACCTGTGAGAACACAGAGCAAGAAACCCTCCACCTGCATGTGGCTGTAAGGACCTCCCAGAGGACCGCAGACCTCTTTTCCCACTGAGTAGTTCTGCGGGTGGGGTGTGATGTGTAATGGTCTCTCTCAGCAACCAGACCATTCCTGGGTGTAAAGCTAATTTATTTTCCCATCGGCAGCACCTAGCAAAGTGCATAGCCCCACAGTTCTCAATTAATATCTGTTGAACTGGGTCAAAATGTCCAACCTGTTATTTGGAGAGTTTGGCAAGATAATTTTTGTATTTGTGAAAAGAATACCAAGTTGGCTGCTGCCAGGAGAGGGGATGATTGCATATCTCACTTATAAATATGAAAAGTTGGCTTTGTTCAGTGTATCTCAGGAGGTGCTGTTTAAATCTTCGTGTTGATAATGGTAGACTGCATGGCAGTATGCCAAGTACTATTGCGAGAACCCAAACAGAGAGACAAACCTGTAATCAGAGGAATTTGATTAGAGTAAGTGAAAGACAAAGTTTGATGTCAGATCTGTGCTTGAGAATAATTATACCTTCTTACATGAACACTGAGAACAATAAGGGGTTGATAAGGACTCACCTTTCCCAATGTCTGAATCTCACCTGGCTCAGGTATTTTTATTTGAAAGTGTTTGGGCCCATCAACAGACCATCAGTAACCTTAATCAAGGGTGCACCCTATCAACCAGGATGTGTTTAGGGAGCAATTACTGTTTATACAGAATAATCACTGTCTATACAGCATAATTTGTGCTGTAATAAAATCAACCCCCAACCCAAGTCATCATCTGTATCTATCTATCTATCTATCTATCTATCTATCTATCTATCTAGATATATATCTATATCCCTATATCTATAACTGTGTCCCTTGAAAGGAGAGAAGGATTTGATACAATTTTATTCAACTAATTAGGGTAGGGCCTTGAGGGGCTAGTCCTGTCACCTACCCTTTCTAAACCTTAGTATCTTACAAAGTTGTAGTGAGGATAAAATAAAGCCATGAACATAAAGGGCAGCAACAGTGCTTACTAAATGGTAGTAGCTGTATTATCATCAGTGGGAGCAGCAGTAACCCTACAATGGTGATGGTAGTGACTCAGGACACAGGTAAGGTCCATCCTCACTTGGATGTCAAACACGTGGGGAGCAGATAAGACTCTCAGGAAAGCAGAACTCAGGAGGCATGGGCCATCTTAGGGACAGTAACCCATGTTCCTTTAGAGATGTGTACTTACAAGTGTCCAGTGGTCTTCTGGAAGAGCAAGGAAAGACAGCTGGAGAGCAGTATGGGTGTCCAAATAAGTAACTGGATCACTGTAGAGACTCTATCTGAAGGATGGCTGGTAGGTGAGGTAATCAAACTATAGATCATCTCCCTTTTGTTTTTTCAGTCTTTTTGGTCTAGTTCCGTTTTCACCTCCTTTCATATTTGCCATGGACCATGAGGGAAATTGAGAATTCCCTTGTTTGAGCTTTGCCATTATTGGGGTTCTACCCTGCTTAAGATCTTCGTTTGAACCCTTCTTCTCCCTTCTCATAAGGTCAGGGAGCCTGGGACCGAGGTCATTAGCAACAAGTCCCAAAGGGAAGGTAATGTTGAGAATACAAGGTCCCTCCACTGACAATCCTGACGTTCTCACTTTTAGTTTTATTTCAACTGGCACTGAATCATATACTGTGGTATACTGTTTAATAAGGTAGGTTTAATCTTTTTTCAATTAGATTATAAACTCCTTGAAGGCAGTGATCTTGTTGTAATTTATAAAATTTGGCACAATGATCTGTAAGTAAACATTCAGTAAAAGTGTTTATTATTTATTAAAAAGGTTATGTTAACTTGGTACTGCCAATACTCTGAGATCTTATCTTACTGCAATAGTGCTCTACTTCCCTAATGTATCAGATTTTTTGGAGCTGAAGATATTTCTGTGTGCTTACCAAAATGAAAACTCAATTTGCTTTTTTAAAACAACAGTAGAGTATGTATTAAAGAATAATTAAATGACAAGGTTTTCAATTCCTTGAAAAACACAAAGCTGGGGGGTATCTCTAGTACTTACTACTTGAATGCAGCTGACACTAAACTTAGCTAAGGTGTCTTGATACACAGAAAGTGACATTTTAATTCATCTCTTATAAACTAGATTTCTGGGAATTTATTGTAGGATTTGCATGTGGGAAAGTAGAAGAGACTATAAATGAGGTGAGGAGTTAAAAGCAATCCATCTTTTATTTTCTAAAAAATGTTTATTCTATTTGAAAGGTAGAATTATGGGGATGGGGAGAGAGGGAGAGAGGGAGAGGGAGAGAGGGAGAGAGGGAGAGAGGAAGAGAGGGAGAGAGGGAGAGAGAGAAGAGGGAGAGAGGGAGACAGGGAGAGAGGGAGAGAGAGAAGGGCCAAAGCCAGGAGCCAGGAATTCCACATGGGAAACCCAGGGGACCATGCACTTGGGACATCATCTGCTGTCTCCCAGATTCATTTGCAGAAAGCTAGATCAGAAGTGCAGAACAGCCAAGGCTCAAACGGGCATTCCAATGTGGGATTGCAGGTGTCCAAAATGGTGGCCTAACCCAGTGTGCCTACCCAGGAAGAACTTAGCTGTTCTCAACTAACCATCCTATGAGTAGGGGCACAGACAATTCAAAATGTGATTGCAGTGCTTGCTTCGGCAGCACGTATAGAAAACGTGATCCCATTATTTCCTGATGAACCCTAATGGAACCACAGTAGTATTTTCTTCATCTTAGGTTGTAAAATAGCATGAAAATGTGATTTTCATTTCTTAAACATAATGACAAGCTCTTGGCCTTTTTAACACTTAAGAGGATAATATTTCTGATAGATAAATAAAAACTTCCTCTATGTGCATAAGAACCTTCTGTTACAGTGGGTTTCTTTCCCTACAAAGTGAAAAGCAGCCGCTCTCACTCAGCATGGACCCGAGGGGTGCAGACTCAGGGCTTCTAGCTTCCAAGAAGGTGCAGGGGGTAGAGTGAGGGTGATGAGAGATGAAGGCCAGTTGTCAGCCAGTTCTAACACTTCCAGGAACTGGTTCCAATTTCAAAGAACATTATTAAAACAAAGGTACTTTTTAGTTATTAGAAGGTCTCAGCGCAGTTACTAGTTACTGATTAGATTCAGCTTAATTCTACTTATGTCATGTATTCAATCAATGTCTTTGTATTTATATTGTTCTCTCAACCATCTTATGCTTACGGTGAGGTGAGCAAGGTCCTATAGTAGTATTGAAGGAATCTGAGGCTTAACCCAGGTTTGTGTGTCTCTAACCCCATGCTCACCAGTCTTGTGCTTTTGGCCTGCTGTTTGGGAATGTGCTCAAGAGCAGGGGTAATCTAAGAATCCCAAACAGTCTTAGACCACATGTTGAGGAGGGCATTTTAATATTGCCTGGATTGAGAGAATAGTCAGACAAATGTGTTGCCACGTTTGTCACAACTGGGAAAATTCATCCACCAAATATGTTGATTGCAGTTGGAGTCTACATGTGAGTGCCATGACTCATGGTCTATTGATCCGTGTTTGTAGGGGGTAGGCCTCTCTTAACCTGTACTTCCAGGCCACTGCTGTGCATGCTTTTCTGCCGGGGGTGGCCCTTTTTAGTCATCACATAGACATGGTTGTCTATTCAGTTGTCAGATGATTATAAAGAGGTAGCATTTTCATGACAGTAAGACAGCTAGATCCTGCCTTAATCACACCCCTGTATGTGGTTTTGTGGAAATACTATTGTGAAGGAATTTAGAGGCCGATGAAGCAAAGTTACACTTTAATAATAGTTGGGCATAAACTTCATAACCAATGCTGGAGCTCTGGCAAAAGACTGACTTGATGTCTGTAGCTTAGGCATGGTCTTATCCCATGCTCCCCAAACTCCTTCACCCCTGAAAATGGAAAGCTTGAGACTAACAGGCCCGGGGACACCTGCAGAAACATAGAGATAACTGGTTCTATTTTGAGTATATTAACAGAAGCTGTTAGTGTCCCACCCATCCCCTCTCATTACTTAGCACTGTAGCACATGCTCAGAGCATCTTCCTGCCATGCACCCGGGCCTCTCCAATTTAGGACTCCTCCTCAGCTGGGCCTGCTGGACGTGCTGGGTAGTTAAGGGCCCCAAGAACAGTCCCCAGCTGTTGGGAGTTGAAGGCTGCCTCAGTTAGTTCACTGCCCAGGTGGGACTAGTCTGGGCCATAGTCTACACTTTCTCTAAGAGTTCCCCAGCAAAGTGGAGACTCAGTTGTATACAGTGGTAACCTTGTTAATAATTGTAGTAGACGGAATTATGATTCTCAAGATTTCCATGCCCTAGGCCCATGTAACATGAAATTATGTTACATGACAAGAGAGACTTTGAAAATGTAATGATGGTTATAGGTCTTAAGATAGGGGAGTATCCACATTTTCAGGTGGGCCCAATCTAACCACCTGTACTTTAGCTGGAGGCAGAAGAGTTATGGTAGAAGGAGAATCAGTTGACGTGTATTTGCTGGCTTTGAGATGTAAGGACCAGTGTTCAAAGATCATAGAGAGGCCTCAGGAGCTATGGTGGCCCCCACTTGACAGCCTGCAAGGAAAACGGACCATAGCCTTACAACAGAAAGAAACTGGAGTTTGCCAACAACCTGAATCAATTTCCTCCCCAAGAAGGAGATTTCCCCTAAAAGCCCCCAGATAAGAGCCCAGACCTGCCAACACCTTGGTTTCAGTCCTGTGAGATTTTCCGAGAACCAGTTCAGCCATTCTTGTGCCTGGATTGTGGCCGACAGAAAGTGTAAGAATATAACTGGGTGCTGTGTAAAGCACTAAGTTTGTTGTAATTTGTCCTGCTCATATTCTTTTCCCTTTCCTGATTTGTCGTCTTGTTCACTGTTGGTGTTTCCTGCGTTTCCAAAAATACCATTTGCCTTCAAATCCCAATTGGAACCACAATGAAGCTTTTACAGAGGCACATTATGACTTTGTTGCTGTGGGTGTCACAGATGTGCTGCGCTGTTTGAGCTGAGAACCTCCCAATTTGGGAACCTGAGGCCAGCGGAAAGGCTCTGGACCCTCCACAGGCAGCCTTTGTGCTGGGGTCCTGTTGTGCTGTGTGAGGCTCTGCAGAGTTCTGCTGTAGAGTCAGGCTTTTCTGAATACTCATCCTGCATGGCCCACTTGTCTTCTCAGGTGTCAAGCATAAAATATTTTCTGAAGACTTTGTCAATTCCCACTCTCCTTTATCTTTCATAAGTGCTAGGTTTGGGAGATAGACAAGGAGAGAGAAAGAGCGAGAGAGCGAAAGAGAGAGATCGATACCTGGCTCCTGGCTTCGGCTCTGCATAGCTCTGGCCGTTGCGGCCATTTGGGGGGTGAACCACTGGATGGAAGACCTTTCCCTCTGTCTCTCTTTCTCACTGTCTGTAACTCTACCTGCCGAATAAATAAATAAATAAAAGAGAGAGAGAGAGAGAGAGAGAGAGAGAGAGAGAGAGAGAGGAGGGGGGGATCTCATCTGCTGGGTTACTCCCAAATGCTCACAACACCTGGGACTGAAGTGGAACAGCAGCAACACAATCACAGCCTTCCTGTGGTTGGTGGAGACACAACCACTTGAGCCAGCACAACTGCCTCAAGGGGCTCCCTTAGCATGAACCTGGATTCAAGAGCTAGAGCTGGGACTTGAACCCAGATACTCTGATGGACATCTTGTCTGACTAGCATTAACACCCTTCTCAATCTCTTACACTTTTGTTCTGTCTTGGCATTGGTGTCCCCAAGAACCAAAAATGATGTGAGCATCAAATGGAAAATGGTAAGCCTTGTGCATAAGGTGGAGCTAACTTAGACCAATTCATCATATTGAAATAAGATAGAAAGAGGAAGTAGAGAGTGGCTACGTGCCTGTTAAAGACACAGTAATGGTACTCAATAAAACTGTGAGCCAATAAATGTTCTGAAATCTAACAATTGTGGTGAAAATCCCTACAGGGAGGTGAGATGGGATGAAGTAGGGGTTGAGGACACCTCATCGGTGATCTAGAAACATTAAAATCTTCCATCTGTCTTGTCTGTTTCTTCAAGGACCTGTGTTATTATATAGTTTAGCAATGCAATCAGGTGAAGACACAAAAAACTGACATTCAAGAAAACATGACAGTGGTATAGCAAAATGATACTGGGTTCTATAGTGTCCACACAAATGGTGAAGGGTTGACTAAGAAATTCTTCCTAGAAAAACTAGACATGTAGCCTTGTTTCCTTTAGGGGCAGAAGACTCTGCAGAAGACCATATTTGAAGAGCAAGTATGCTTCTGCCCAAGCCAGTTTCAAGCCAAGCAAACATAAATCCAGATTCCAGATATGAGGGTTTGAATACCAAAGGCACTCTGTTATTTGAAAGCTAGTTATATTATGTGATACAATGATGCGATAAAATTTGATTACAGCAAAACAAGCAGCTACTTTAATTAAATATATAGACAAGTTTTTTTCTCTACTAAGTTGTAATGAAAGAGTGACTTATGAGAAACTGATATGTCTACTCATGTAGAGATGTATCCACTGATTGAAGTGTTGATCTTACCAAGTCTAGCAAATTAAAATATCAATCATGGCTTGTTTTCGAAGTGTTATACAAGGAAATTCAAATGCAGAGCACAGTGTCCCATTCTGATTTATAATCAAATTGTCCCTAGAGAGTATCAAAGAATGCAATATTTGCTGAAGGAATTTCTATTTATGAAAATCTTTTATGCTGAGAGGTCAGGTTTATTTTTCAGACTATTTAATCTCTGTGATCACTCATCATTGAAAATTTCTAAGTGAAAGAAAACTGCTCCACCTATTTGTTTCATGTAGGTACCTATTATATGTTGTCACCCCCGAAGTTCAGGATTTATACTGTTAATCTCTTCTTGAATCTCCCAATTCCTTCATCTACTATACTGTTGAATATAGGAGAGGACATAGGTGCTCCTGATTGATGTGGCTTCACAGCCTACAAATGAAGATGTAAGTGTCTGTTGTGGCTCAAGTACTTGTCCTAGACAAACAGAACTCTTGGACATCCCTAGTCACACTGTAGCACACCCATTAGAATTTACACTAGGCAAAACAATCAAATTCTCTATCACTAAGGCTCCTCCTTTGACATCAGTTCTTGATACAGCAATTGCATTTGGAGGTGTCTCTTGTATAGTATTAGGAATGTAGTATCTAGTTTACTGGTTAATCCCATAGTTTTTGCTATATATAAATTTGGTTCCTGCTCCAATACTATCAGCTGTTTAACCTCAGGCCCATTTCTTAGCTTCTCCAAGTCTGTTTCCTTAACTGTAAAATGGGGAAAATAGTGATATCTACCTCCCAGGGATATTGTGAGAAAAGATAATAATGTGATATGCTTTGTGATGTTTGCCACAATGAAGATCAATAAATATTAAACTGAAAATATGCTATTTAAAAAGGTCTTAGAAATTTAATGGGAATATCTCTAACACACTGCCCAGCAGAGAGGAGGCACTTAATAAATAATAGAAATGTAATGTCTCAAAGATGTAGTGGCTTAAAAAATTGGCTCAAGATATAAAGGTTTATAATTTATTCACTTGCTAAAACTGATATTTATTGGAATATTTCACTTTCTCCAGGAATTTTGCATTTCTGTGGATGATACAATAAAACAGATCTAGTACTCAAAGAGCTTGCAGTCCAATAGCAACATGATGTTCTGTCTTTTACAAGTTATCATAAAGTTTGAAAATAAAAGTATTAGAGAAGAACAGCAGATAAAGTGCAAGGAAAAGATGAAAAACCAGCTTCAGTTGGGCTATAATTTTCCTTCCATTTCCTTGGCTTCTTGAGGTTTCCTAGCTGGAGCTTCTGCTGTGCCTGCCATCCATTTCTATCCACATCTGCAGTTGCCCAGGGTGGCATGAAAAGTTGTAATTCCCCCCTGAACACTCACACGCATATATTTTTTATTTTTTTTAATTCCAAGAAGGGAAACATTAATGGGGAATCTTCTTGAACCAAAATTATGGTTAGATATTTTTGGGAGTTTCCCTAGAAGTCACTTTTAAGAATATTAGAACTTCAAAAAATTATACCATATATTAAGCCGATCTTTTATATTTTATTTTTTGTTTTAGAGAGATTTAAAAAATTCCACCTATTTACACAAAAATTTGCTTTTCAAAAATATTTTGGCAAGAAGTTTTTGAGAAAACCTATTCCACCAAGATCTATTTAAAGTTAGAGCTGGAAATAAAGATAATTTTAAAATGAATTAAAATGGTATCTCATTAAATCTCTTTTAAAAAGCTAAGAACAAAATGATTTCCTTTTTCCAAAAGTGAAACATAAGTACACTTTGATTATAATTATGCATTTACCGATTATTAAAAGAAGATATCACTGGAACTAAAATTAAACTTTCTGGGAGATATCACTTCCTATTTCAAATAAAAAGGAGTTTGAATGCTCTTTGTTCTTTTTAACAAGATGTTTCTATTCTGTAATTCTTTAGGCACAAAATAGGTGTTTTCTGCTTTTGAAAGCAGAGGATACATATTTAGATTTTGTAGCTTCTCTTTGAAGCTTCTTCCTAGTATGCCACAAAGCTGAACTGTCTTCCATTGCACCTAATTTCCATTTTCTCCATTACAGACCATGAAGTGATGTGTAGTTTTGGATATTTCCCTTTTTCTTTTTTAAAATAATTTTCTTATATTTTCTTCACGATCAAAGGATGCTTTTAAGCTAGCATTCAAATTGAAATGTGGTCAGACTAGGTCATACTTGCAGCCTTTCATCTGATAACACGCTATCTCCATCTGTGCTAAAATTTAGCATCGCTGCCTTAAACAAATCACTTTCTCTCCTAAACCTTATTTCTTTCTCTCTCAACTGCATCTTCTCAGCTCTAGCAGTAGTTTCCTTTACAAAGTCAAATCCTAGATCAACAGCAAGAATTATCCCACTTTCCAAAGTCTGTTTCAGTCAGTCAACTCTCTCATTCCTTGAAATCCCTTATTGTTTAATCCTATTCCACCAGGTATCCAAAGTCATTGAGACCTGCTGCTTTCTTGCTATTGAGGTCAGCAGTTATGTATACTTAGCCAGCGCTGGTGCTCATAGCTGTCTTCATTTTCTTGATGTTTCATATATATTTTACACAGCTAGTTAAATGCTGTCTGGTTTTGAAATGATTTTTTTTCTAGGTTTCTGGGACATGCTTTAGACTTCCTTCTATCTTACCTGCCCTCCTTCTCAGTTTCCCTTCTGATTCATCCTCCCTTCCATTCCACCTTTATGTGCTGGAGTTTCTCAGGGCTCTGTCCTTGGTTTCCTGTTTTCCTCTGAGGACGTTTGCCCCTTCGTTGTTTGCATTTAATCCTGTAGTGTGAAAACCCCGCAGTTATGCCTCTCTCCTGGACATTAGACTTATGGATCCAAGTCCATTTGTATATCTAATAGTTACTACTGAGCAGAACCATTGTTTTCCTGGTTTTTTATGTTCCCAGTCTTCAGAGTACCTCTTTCCAGATTGTTCTCAGGAAAAACAATCACAGTATGGGAGTCAAATCTGACTTTCACATCACACTTTCTCTCTGTGAGTAAGTCCTGTTGGCAAAACATTCAAAATAGATTCTGATTTCAGCTACTCACTACAAAAATCTGAGTCCAAGTGTTTATCATGTGTCACTAGATATGGCAAGTCTTCTATGCCTCCACTGTTGCCTATCACAGTCCATCTTTACAGAACTGTCAGAATTATTTCTCTAAAAATTGCAATTATAACAATGATTGTTAAGTATGTACTGTCTTCCAGATTCTGTTCTGAGTTCCTTAACTGTATTTGTTCCTTTAAAAATTTCAAGTGCCTGGCTACAAGGCTTGGCTCCACTCCTGATTTCAGGTTCCTGCTAATGAGCACTGTAAGAGACGACAGGTGATGATCAAGTACTTGTTTCCCTCCCACCCACATGGGAGATCTAAATTGAGGTCCTGGCTCAAGGTATCAGCCAGGCCCAGCTCTGATTGTTGCAGGCAGTTGGGGAATGAACCAGCAGAGGGGAGATCTCTTTCTGTCTCCCTTTCTGTTTTCTTGTCTCTCTTTCAAATAAATATTTTACAAAGGATTTTGAAATGGGCTTTATATCTGTTTTCATTTTCTGGATGAGGGCAGTGAGACATGGGGAAGATAAGAAAGTTGTCCAAGGATATGTTGTTAATAATCAACAGATCATGAATTGAATGTGGGCAGCCTAGTTCTGCTTCCTGAGCTCTTAAAGGCTATATTTTATGATTTTCATCCCACTCACCTGGTGAAAATGCCCATCAACGATAGACTGGATAAAGAAATTATGGGATATGTACTCTTTAGAATACTATACCGCAGTAAGAAACAACGAAATCCAGTCATTTGCAACAAAATGGAGGAATCTGGAACACATCATGCTGAGTGAAATAAGCCAGTCCCAAAGGGACAAATACCATATGTTCTCCCTGATCGGTGACGACTGACTGAACACCAAGAGGGAAACCTGTTGGAGTGAGGTGGACACTATGGGAAATGGTGGCTTGATCAGCATAGCCCTGACTGTTAATGAACAACTAAATACATTATCCCTCTTAGTAGTTTTTTTATCTGTTCTACTTAATATGACTGGTTTAGATCTGTAATTGATGCACAGTTATTCTTAAGTGTTGAAAATTAACTGAAATGTGATCCCTGTTGAACATGGTGGTGGGAATGGGAGAGGGAAGAGATGTATAATTTGGGACATGCTCAGGCTGACTTGCCCCAAGTGGTGGAGTTGGAAGCATACCAGGGGATTCCAATTCAATCCCATCGAGGTGGCATGTACCAATGCCATCTCACTGTTCCAGGTGATCAGTTTCAGTTCACAGTTGGTCATGGTGAAGGGACTGGGAGTCAAAGGGAGCACATAGACAAGTCTAGTACCTGCTAACGCTAACTGATGGAGTAAATAAAGGGGAGAGTGATCCAACATGGGAAGTGAGAATCTCAGCAGACTCATAGAATGGCAGATGTCCTAAATAGCACTCTGGCCTCAGAATCAGCCCTAAAGGCATTCGGAGCTGGCTGAAAAGCCCATGAGAGTATTTCAGGCATGGAAAGCCAAGATACTCTGGCAAAAGATCTCTGCGAGTGAGATCCCAGTGGAAAGAACAGGCCATCAAAGAAGGAGGTACCTTTCTCTGAAGGGAGGAGAGAACCTCCACTTTGACTATGAGCTTGTCTAAACAAGATAAGAATCGGAGAACTCAGAGGGCTTCCATAGCCTTGGAAACTCATGACTGGTGCATAGGGAGATTACTGATGCCATAGACAGGAGTGTCAATTGGTAAAGTCAACAACAGGAGTCACTGTGCACTTACTCCTCATGTAGGATCTCTATCCTTAATGTGCTGTACATTGAGATTTAATGCTATAACGAGTACTCAAACAATATATTTCACTTTGTGTTTCTATGGGGGTGCAAACTGTTGAAATCCTTACTTAATGCATACTAAACTGATCCTCTGTAAAAAAAAAAAAAAAAAGAAAAAAAGAAATTATCAATTCCCAACTTGACTCTCACTGGGATTAAACATGACAATAGGTCTGCTCTGATTTCATCATCATTTTAAAAAATCATCTATTATTTTTCACTTTATGTTTCTGTGTGGGAGCAAACTGTTGAAATCCATACTTAATGTATACTAAGCTGATCCTCTGTATATTAAGATAATCGAAAATGAATCTTGATGTGAATGGAAGGGGAGAGGGAGTGGGAAAGGGGAGGGTTGTGGGTGGGAGGGACGGTATGGGGGGAAAGCCATTGTAATCCATAAGTCGTACTTTGGAAATTTATATGCATTAAATAAAAGTTTAAAAAAAAAAAAAAAACAATCTTAATGGTTTTCATTGTAACTAGACCAAATGCAACTCCTGGCTAGGACTGGAAGGCCCCACGTGACCCAGCCCCTGCCTGTCTTTTATTTAATCTTACGTCCTTGCTCCCTTTCTGCTCTCTTCCTCCTTCACTTCACTTTATCCATGCTGGCCTACAATCTATTGCTCCTTCCTGTTGTAGGCCTTTCAACATGCATTTGCTTCTTGGAATGGACCTTGTAGGATCTGTGCATAGCTGCCTCTTTCTAGTCATTTAAATGTCACCTCAATGGTCACCACCATGAGGAGTCCTCCCCACCCTCTCTGTCCTCAGTTATGCTTCTTAAAGCACTTATAACTGCTCGAATCTGTCTCATTTACTTATTAGTATTTGTCATCTTTTTCTCTCCTTTGCATTTTAAGCTTTTTTAGGACTTCTCAGTCCGATTCCTCTCTATAACCCTGATGGTCTGAAGTTTGTATGGCAAACTTCACATCTGCAATGAGGTGACACCCCTGTGATGGGGTTGTTATGATGGGTAAGTGAAATTATATCCTGGAATCCCTTTGGAAAATAAGAAGTTCTTAATATAAAGGGAATATTGTGGTTTGAAGCTGGAAACTCTGATGGAGCAAGGGCCATGACTAATGCTAAGGGCTGTACTACTGCTTAGGTGAGGGTCTATATAAAGTTATTAAAAATTCAGGGAGAAAGGAGGGTCAATAACTTACACACATGATTTGGTATTAAACAGAGAACAGGATATGTATCATCAGTGTGCGTTACATCAAGGATCTGTGACATGAAATCTCTGGAAAGCGGCAGTAACTGCTGTCTTGAGGGTACGTACATATGCGCAAATCTATTTGTCAGTGCTTGTACGTAATATTTTACCTTTTGGGGAATGTGCTTTCTAATTGGAGAGTGCGGCACGTCTGGACAGGGCTATTAGAGCTAATTATTATGGAGTGTCCCTGCTGCAAGTCAGCAGGAATATTTTTACAATTTCACTTTATAAGCTCCTGGAGCCATAAATATCTCCACAGGCTTCGGAGCTCCAATCTGGGGGCAATTAGCAGCTGGTTGTGAGAGGCACTGTAAGTGGTGACTACACTGACACATTTGATTACACAGAAACTATGTGTTTCAGGTGGCTTTTTGGGGGAAGGGATTACTCCTGGATGCACTTTCATCTACAAAGTATTGATTCACCTAGCACCCAGATATTCATATTGTAAGAAAAATGAACAATTGCATGCATCTTCTGTCCAATCAGCATTCACATAAACTACTTTTGTCTTTATTCCTAAGATTTTTCCATGGCTTTTATTTCAGATCCACAGATTTAAAAGCATTCCCAGTTTGCAAAATATACTGAGGTGACCATGTGACCAAAAGGTAGGATACAGAGACTCAGTTTCAGAAGAGGGTTTAAGAGAAGGATGGTCTATTTTCAGAGGCCAAAAGCACCTGACTTTTTTCTTGCAGCATCTCCATTCTTAAGGCCCAAACTCCAGGGCCAGCTTTGTGGCATAGCAGCTTAAGCTACTGTTTGCAAAACTGGCATCCCACATAGGTGCCAATTCAAGTCCTGGCTGCTCTACTTCCAATCTGACTTTCGTCTAATGTGCCTGGAAAAGCAGTGGAAAATGGCGCAAATGGTTGGGTCCCTGCACCCATTTGGGAGACCTGGAAGAAGCTCCAGGCTCCTAGCTTTGGCCTGGCCCATTTCTGGACATTGCAGCCATTTGGGGAGTAAATCAGTGGATGGAAGACCTCTATCTCTCTGCCACCCCCTCAAAAAAAAAAAAAAAAAAAAAAAAAAAAAAAAAAAAAGACCAAACCTCCAAAGTCAACAACTCTGTCCTGGGTGTGGGTATAGATAGAGCCTAGGAAGACTTGGACATA
Source organism: Oryctolagus cuniculus (assembly GCF_964237555.1). NCBI lineage: Eukaryota > Metazoa > Chordata > Mammalia > Lagomorpha > Leporidae > Oryctolagus > Oryctolagus cuniculus. The sequence goes on from NC_091437.1 coordinate 115,473,498, forward strand.
CCCTCTGCTGACAGCTGGTCTTTATGATTACCTGAGGCCTTGGGTTTCCATACATGGAATCAGGTTTGTTCTAAACAGGAAGGCTTTTCTATATGATTTTACTTAACTCATTGTGTATATATATATTTATATATGTGTGTGTGTGTGTCTGTGTGTGTGTGTGTGTGCCTAGTGAAAATGAACCATGAAGACACCAATTTCAGTCTCTTGTGCTCTTAGTCCTCTCATTAAACTTTATTTGTTTTCATTTTTTCCCTCTGAAGAAAAATAAAACAATGAGAATTAAATTCAACAGAAGGGGCTGGCACTATGCTGTAGTGGATGAAAGTGTCACCTGCAGTGCTGGCATCCCATATGGGGACTGGTTCGAGTCCCGTCTGCGCCACTTCCCATCCAGCTCTCTGCTATGGCCTAGGAAAGCAGTAGAAGATGGTCCAAGTCCTTGGGCCCCTGAGCCTGTGTGGGCGACCTGGAAGAAGCTCTTGGCTTCTGGTTTTGGATTGCTGCAGCTCCTCAATTGGGGAGTGAACTAGTGGATGGAATCAATCTCTCTCTCTCTCTCTCTCTCTCTCTCTCTCTCTTTCTCTCTCCCTCTCTCCCTCTCCCTCCCTCCTTCTCTCTCTCTCTCTCTCTGCCTCTCCTCTCTCTGTGTAACTCTGACTTTCAAATAAATAAATAAATCTTTAAAAAAATTCAACAGAGCCAACATATGAGAGTTATTGGTACACTGTCTTGAGATCTTTCTCTATTGTAAACCTGCTACAGTGCCTGCAGGTTTGGCTGTATAAGGACAAATGAAATTGATATCCAGATGCTGGTATAAACTTCCGTGTCATAAAAAGCAAACAGGAGAATCTTTTGGAAAGAACACTGACCCAGACAACCAGGGGGCCTAAGTTTTTGCTTCCACATACCTTCCATTGTTTGAGCTTTCACATGATCTAACTGCTCTTTCTGCAAAGGGGAGCTGAGCACAGTAGATGTATTATTCTTGGAGGTGTAGGGTCAAGCAGTTGTGAGAAAGTAGAGTTAGTATTCTGGAGGAAAATGTGTGGATGTTTGTGTGTATTGTGCCAGCACACATTCTTATCCTTCAATAGATCTGGACAGTTGGAATGTTTAATTGGTGTCCTGTGTTATAATAAAGCCACTGTGCTTCACACTTTTCTGTTGGGGTTACTTGACTTTCACATCTCCGTCAATGTCCGCCATATGCTCAGAGTTGGTTTTGAGCTTACAAATTGTTCCCAATTTGGCTCTGACTTTGCCCATCGATTATAATAATTGAGATTCTTTCCTGCTCCCAAGCCCTGCCACACTGCATAGTTCTAATAACTGGCTCTTTACATTGTTCTTGTTTCTAAGTCAGATTTAGGGGATCTGCTGAGCTTGTAGAGCTCCAGGGTGTTGCTTGCTGCTTGGAAATTCTTGCTGTCTCCTCCTATGAGTATCTCTTAGAAGGGTTCTAGTCTTCACTACCCTAAGGAAATTCTCTGGTGATGCCTACTTTGGTGCACAGAATTCTCTTCTAGACTGTACAGTAAGGTCTGGTTCCTTGCTGGAGTTGAAGGGTCTGAGTTTGGATCCTCTACCATCTCTATAAGACATTGTAGTTAGTCATTTATAATAGTAATACCTTGATGTACGGCAAATAGTAAAGAAAGCATAGAGGGACTAAGCAAACATGCTTCTTCCGAAGAAGAAATGTACTACCACTAACATATTTATTGGGCACCTAGTTTGTGCAACACTGTGTATTGGGCACTGGAGATAAAACAACCTGGTGACCAATATGCTTAGTGCCCTTATAGGCTATACATTGTAGTGGGGGAACTACAATATAGCAATTGACAAATAAGTGAAATGTTTATAAGTTATGATGAAAGGTGCTTAAAGAGAGATTGAGAAAACTGTGGCAAATATAGGAAAGCAATCCTACAAAAATCTGTTTTATGTGTTTGTGTTATAATTGACTTAGGAATGGAGGGAAGATCCTTACCCCCACCCTTTGTTTTTTTGTGAGAATGCCTCATCAGAACCAAAATTATTCCAAAGAGATGACCACAAACATTAAAAGTCATCTTGTGATGTCAGGAAGTGCTGCACTGTCACTTATGCTCTGGAACTAAAAAAACAACTTTGCTTTCTCAATACATTGAACAACTTGACCTTGGGACTTGCCACATGTTTTTCATGGACACGGGAGGTAATTAGAAGCAGATTTTTCATAGATTTTTTTCCTCAAGAATCAGGAAAATAAAAGAGTGAAAAGAAACATGGTTTCTTAAATTTCCAGTGGTATGTCTGACAAAACATAATGGAATTTGCTTATAAAGCACAAGTGTAAAGGAAATATAGACCATTGGACTAGTCAGGATTTTTTTTTCACAATTAAAAGAATTTCAGAGCAGAACGGTTGCAATGGAGGCACACACAGAACTGGGTCCATCTGTCTGTAGCCACAAATAGAAAGCTTGTCACAATGGAGACAATATTAGTTAATCTTTGCCCAGGAAACCATGGAGTGCCCAGGAAACCATGGAGTGATAAGTGTTAGGAGCATGCCTTCCAAAGCACGTTGATGGTTAACTGTGGCAGGAAAATTATATTAACAAAGAAATCATGCCTTCTCAAAATAGAGTCTATAAGGATCTCATTAATTAAATTCTCCTTGAATTTATTGGTCAATTTTATATAACCTCAAGTCTAGGCAGAATTGTGAAGAGGTGGAATGAAATTATTTTACTGGGCTCTTTAAACACCCCCTCCTTCTTCCCAGGATAGACCAGTAGAGTGACAGCTCTGGATTTGGCAGTATGGTCAATGGGAACAAGGAGGCGGTGGGGGACAAATATAGAATCAGCACCTACTCCTCAGCTACTGGCTTCACTGCTACAACCAGTGTCAGTGTATGGCTGAATGTGCAATAAAATGACAACAGCCAGTATGAGGTGGTGTTCTTCTATGAGGCTTCCCATGGCCTTTCACAAATGTATAAATTCATGCTATTTGAAGGATCTATTGTGTCTCAAGGTAACCTAGGCGTGGAGAAGCTGAGTGCTTTGTTAATTATATCCCTTCTCCTGCAGTTGGTAGGGTAGGAGTGGTTAGACCAGCTAATATTTGATAATTATATCTATTCTACTTTTGGGTTGAGAGACAATTAGTTTACCAACAAGCAACAGTGGTGTGCTGGAGTTGGCTGGTGCTAGCTTGGGCTTACTGTCTTGCATTTGTGACATCTTGTTAGAGAAGCTTGGCTGTGGTGGGAGAGTTTACATTTCTGTCCCCTCCTTCCCCTTCCCCAGAAAAGTTGTATTTTCATATCACAGGATAAATCTCAGGTTTTATGTAATATTCACAGTGGAAAGTAACTTTCATCTCATTTTGTCCATGTGAGAAATTCTACTAAATGGATAAAGTGTCATTTGTTTATGTACTTCTAGTATTTTGCCCTGAGAACAAGTTAAACATTTACTCTAAGTCAAGACAGCATGGTCTCCATAAATATTCAGAGCAAATTTGGATAAAGGTCTGGTAGTGAGTGTGACTTGGGTAGGAAAATAGCTGGTGGTACTCATCTTTTCAGTTTTCTGGAAAACCAAAGATGTCCCTGGATTGTTTACTTGTTTGGATAGTTGAAATTTTCCCAGGCATCTGCTTTTTCCTTTTATTTTGAGTAGTTTGTTTTAAATGCCATAGTTCATTTCTCTAAAATTCTTGTTTTTATTAATGTGGTTATTGTCTTTGCTGATTTCTTAAGTATTTTTGTTAAAAAGTATGTGTTCAGTTTTGGAGGCTTTTGTGTTAGAGAAGACAGTAGGAAGAGAGAAAAAGATATGGATCCAGAGTTAAGAAGATGTTTGTAAGTCTGTCAATTGTATCCTCAAACACCTCCTGGATGGGATTTTGACATGCTATTGGTAAATTATTTTAATGTTTCTCCCTCATTCTAGGTCGATATTTATTTTGATCAACTTGACAGCTAGGGAAAATTTATTATAAATGGTCAGGTTTAGAAATACAGGTATATTAGCAAGGGGATGGAAGGAAGAATTCCCAGTCTATGTCAGATCAGAAAAAAGAAAAGGTAGGAAAAATTTAAATGTCTTACTTTTCTATCTATCTTTCTTTCCTTATTTTCTTTTATAATTTCCCCTCCTTGAGACTTTTGGGACCTTTATTATACCCTGTGAAAAGCCTAGTTCTCTGACAAATATACTATCTACCTGGTCTTCTTCAATTAAATTAAACGAACAGATACTGCGTACATTTTGAATGCTAAGAACTTCTCCAGGCCTAGGGAATTCAACATTGAATTAGACTCAATCCATGCTTCAAGTAAACCTTCATAATTAGTGGGGAAGTCCCCCCCAATCCCATCACTCTAAAACCATTCAGAATGATTCACAGTAGTCTGTTGATATAAATCAAGTTATGCACTGATACTGGGTTGGGGGGAGGACAAGGGACTTTTTATAGGCAGAAAAGGAGCAAGGAAGAGAATATACTACTTATACAAAACATTAGCATCCATTGGGCACTTACAGAAAGGTTGCTTTTCTAAGGACTTTGCAAGTATTGAACTAATTTCATCCTTGTAACAACCATTTTAGTAGTGACATGATTACCATTTTACTAACATTTCCATTGACACAGTGAGGGTAAGCTGTTAAGCATTCATAATAGTAAATGTTAAGGGCAATTTTTGAACCTAGTAGAGCTGTTATAGTTACCACTGTGCTATATGCAAAGACAGATTTTTTTTTACTATTCCATATACAAATACATGTGTATTTATATCAATTAAGTAACCACTTTATTTTTTTGCATTGTATTAACTCTAGTGATATAAAGAAATATTGAACATGATCCACTACCTCAAGTATTTTAAAATCTAATGGAATAGAAATCTCAGCAAATAGAATCTGACAAATCCCATTTAAACAAAATGCAAGCATTGTTACGAGAACATATGAGAAATGCCTACCTGCAGACAAGAGACTTGTGCAAAGAATATTAGTTTAATTAATTTTATGTTTTTCTGTCATCTAAAAGATTTATCTAAGAGCATTTTCAAAGATGCAAGGAATACAGTACTTTTGAAATGCCAATGATCTGTTGACTGGGACCTTCAATCTATTTATTTTAATCATTTTCTCATCTCATTCTTCTCTCCATGAATTCCTTAACCAGGTTGAATGCAACCTGTGTCTGGTCAGTAGAACTATGCTGGAAAAAAGCACATGCTTTATATATTGGGTCAATAATATAAAAAGAATTTTTTTTCATGCTACTAAGCAAGTGTAAGGTGTTTTCCTCATCCATTCATTCTCTCTGACTCCATAGCAATAATTTTAGACCTTCTCTATTCCTCTATATCCTTCAAACTTTCTTGAATATTCCCTTCTGCAGCTCACAATGTTCTTGACTATTTTGCTGAAAAAATATAAGCAGACATTAGAGAACATCCCCAGACTCTCAACACTACATAATCTTCACACCTGCATTAGTCACAAGAGCAGCCTTTCTGCTTAGATTACTCTGTATGAGCTGTCTCTGTTGTAAGCAAAAGAGAATGACTCCACTTGTACACTAGATTCCCTTCCATCTTGCAGCACTTATTTCTTCATCTATGAGGCATCAAAGTTGTTCTTATTTCTACTATCTTAAAATACTGTGTCTTTTCTTCCCATACATTTATGTCCTCCATCTTAGAGCAGAACTTCTCATATACCATCCTGTCTCACATAAGTGGAAGTGTGTGTGTGTGCGTGTGTGTGTGTTTGCATGTCCTGAATTTAAAATAGTGATTACTAGTGGATGGGGAAAGTAGAAGGAGAGGAATGGGCAGAGATGGAATAATGGATACTGAATCACAATAGGGTGAACATAACAGGTTCCATTGTTTTGCAGAATAGTGGGGTGACTAAGGCTCAGGTTTGCAATATTCTGCATAAAGAATTGGAATAGAGGAAGAAGTGATAGGTCCAAACACAAAGACAAGACAAGAAAATGGAAAGATAATTTGCCAAGTATGGTATGTTTAAGCTATGGATATGTGTTAAAATGTTGCACTTATCACCTTATAAATGTTCAAGTACTAAATGCTAATACAAAATTCAGAAAATAATTATAAAATTAAGTATATATATTCATTATATCCAAATTCATGTATTCAATGAAACTGTACTTATCGAAGATAACATCTCTATTGAATTGAAATTTGTTTTTCAGTCCCATATTTCTTGACATCAATCATACATGAAGTTACCCAACCTTCCAACACTCTTTCAGTTTCCACCTGGGCTGTGCCAATTGTCAAAGAAACACTCTCTTTGTTTTGCTTCTTCTCTAGCTGCCCTTTGCTAATTCTTGGTATTTTCTAAATGCTGAGTTGCCCCCATGTCTCTTTCCATGGATCTCTTTGTTCTGTGTCTATACTCTTTTTTATGTTATGTATCCATTCATCTTGTGCCTCTTCATTAGAATGCATTCAATTGGCTTCTTCTCTCGGATGTAGAATAAAAGTTTAGGCTTAATATAGTCAAAACTGAACTCCAAATACCCTTGAACTTCCATTATCTGCTCTGTTTACAATATTCCCATTCAACTAATAACAACTCAGTTTTCACAATTCATACAAAAACAGGGCATTATTCATGATTCCATTTTTTCTGCTAACCAATATGAAATTCATCAGCAAATAACATAGGCTGTCTTTTGAAAATGCATTCAGAATTTGGTGACTTCACCTCTTCTGCTATCTTGCTCTTCTAAGACACTGTCATCTCTTGTCTAACTTACATAATTATATCTTAGCCTATTACCTTGCTTGGACTCTATTGTCCTATGATCTATTTGCAATAGTGAAGCCAGAGGGATTCTGTTAAAATATGTTATATCACATTAGTTTTCAGATTAAAATTTCCAATTGATTTCCATTTCCCTCAGAGTAAGAGTCAACATTCTTCATGGCTCTTTGTGCTCTGGCACCCATTAGCTATCTGAATTTCCCTTTATCAACTATAATCATGAATCACTGTCTTACCTGCTCAAGTATTTAATCAAGTCTCTCTTTTTTTCAAAAAAGATTTATTATTTATTCGAAAGACAGAATGACAGGAAGAGAGGGGAAAAGTTTGGGGTTGGGTGGGGGAGAGAGATCAAGAGAGATCATCCATTTACTGGTTCACTCCTCAAATGACCACAATATACAGGGCTAAGATAGGCTGAATCTAGGAGCCAAGAGCCAGGAACTCCATCTCAGTCTCCCACATGTGGGGCCAAACTACCCACTACCTTTCCAGGTGCATTAGCAGGAAACTGGAATAGAAGCATAGGAGCTGGGGACATCTGATATGGGATGATGCTGGCTTTGGAAATAGTGACTTTATCTGCTGTGCCACAATGCTGGTCCCAAATCTTGCTTTCTTGATGAGTTCTTCCCTTTGCTGGCCTTGGCCCTTCCAGGCCTTAAAAACTCCTAACCATTGTTTCATGATAATTTTTCCATTGTAATTAAAACTATCTAGCATATTCAGTAGCTTGATCAGAGAGGCAAAAAGTAAGAGGTGGGGAGACACTGACTTCCTACCTGTTGCATACTCTTCATATGTTTAGGATCCTGGGACTCAATTTAGGTCTCCCATTTAGTTGGCAGGGACTCAAGTAGTTTAACTATTACTTATTCCCTCCAGTGTGTGCATTAGCAGGAAGCTGGAATCATGAGGGGGTTGGGACTCTAATCCAGGTGCTCTGATAGGGATGGGGGTATCCCAACTGTCACCTTAATCACTGTGCCACATGCCCGTCCCTACTCATTTTATTTGTCTTTATCTTCAAATAGAATATAATCTTCATACAGGAATTTTTGTTATTGGTCTAGTTTTGTTCATTTCTGTATTATCTCAAGTACCTAGAATAGTTCCTGGCACAGAATATGTGATGCACAATTGTGTGTTGGACAAATGAACAACAACAATAAACACTACAAGAGTACTTAAGGCCCATTGATGGCCATGTTCAAGACTCACTGAATAATGAATAAATGGCACAAAAATAACATGAATGTAAATTAGACATATGAATAACAAAGGTAGAGTTATACAATAAATTCAAGATCTAGGTTCAATTTTTGTACAATGCACTTTAATACTTTTGTTTAAGGTTGATCAGAGATTTGACTGTAAGGCATCTGGTAGACAAGGTGAGAAGAAAAAAACTAGTGATGCCATGACTAACAGATCCAAAATTAAGGTATAATAATCTCTCAGGAAAGTGAAATTAGTAGTGATCCATTCCTCCCAGAGGCTCTGGAAAGAAAAAGTACAGTGAAATGTAGGATAGTCTTCATCAATTCTTCAGATGTCCTTCAACATGCCTATGACACTGTCCCACAGCATAATTCTGTACTAGCAATTCTAATATATTATTTCGGTATCCAGTGCTCTGCCAGTGTTGCTTAACTTGGTATATTTTAAGAATCTAGAGGAAAATGTGGACTGCAGATTTTTCTAATAATTGGTGTTCCAATTGTTCACTCCTCAAATATTTATTATTTATAATGAGCCATTAATAAATTCAGTCTTTAGTCACAGTAGTGTGTAACAACAGATCTTATCTGTTATGTCATGAATACTACATTCTAAAATATATCCCTTCTTTATGTCATGTATTGAGAACAAAAAGGGAAGTTATGAGCTTAAATTTTGTTTATATTCCAGAACCTAGAGTGGTGCAATATTTTAAACACATTTCTAATTTGGGATAGTCATTACGGCATAGTTATGAGCCTGTACTTTGGAACCACAGAGATACGAGTATGAGAATTAACTCTATCACTTGTAACTGATTTGGGCAAGTTACTTAATTACTGCAACGCTTAGTTTCCCCATGCAAAATAAAAAAGTATGTTACAAGGATACACATATGAGTTTTGGAAGAGTTAAAGAAGACGTTTAAAACACTTATCATAGTATCTGGAATTTTATAAGAGGTAAGAAACTAATTAGTAATATTGCCAACCTAGCTGAAAAATACTGTAAAATATATACAGAAGGCCTTTCCTGCTACATTTGGTTAACTCAATTTCTTGTGTCCATGGAAGAATAATAGATGTGACTTGAAAAAAAAAAAAGAGTCATTTTATCTATATGTTGAGGAGTTAGTATTTAAGCTTCGGAATAGGGAACTATCGATGATGTGAGAATGATATGGTCAGCTTTATTTTATTTATTTATTTATTTTTTACTTTTCATTCTGTTGGCAGTCAAACAATGGATCTGAAGTTTAGAAATGTGAGGAGACAAGAGCCAGTGAGCTCATTAGTAACGGGGATGAAAGATGATGAGAGCTTACACCTGATGAGTGGGACTGGTAATAGACAAAGATCATTTGTGATTGCTCTTCCAAAACTTCCAGTTTGACATCCCATTCTTTTAGGGCACTATCATGTGTTTATTAACATTTCTGATATTTTAATTTGGCCCAATGGCTCTTTTTCTTATGGTGCCTTCGTTTGATTTCCCCATAAAAGGTTATTGTTGTTGTGATGCCATCTTCATTCCAAAATCCAAACCTTTATTAATGTGAGCATTTAAAATTACAGGCCAGGGAAGAGAGTTGCAGCATAGTGGCACAGCAGGTAAAGCTGCCTCCTAGATGCCAGCATCACATGTAGGTGCCACTTTATGTTCTGGCTGCTGCACTTCTGATCAAACTCTATGCACTATGCTTGGGAAAGCAGTGGAAGATGTCCCAAGTGTTTGAGTCACTGCCACCCACATAGGGGACCTGGATGAAGCTGGCTTTGGCCTGGAACAGTGCTGAACTTTGCTGACATTTGGGGAGTGAACTAGTGGGTGGGAGATCTCTCTCTCTCTCTCTGTCTCTCCTCTCTCTATATAAATTTGTCATTCACAATCGATCAATAAATATTTCTTTTAAATTATTTTAAGGCATACAAATTTCATGTATTTCCCATATATGGATTCTGGAAAATAGTGATACTTCCCACCCTAGCATCCCTACTGCCCATGCTTCCACCCTCTCTTCCTCCTCCTTCTCCTATTCCCACTCTTAATTATACAAAGATCTATTTTCAGTTTACTTAATACTCATAAGATTAACAGTACACTAAGCAAAGAGTTCAACAAATACTATGGGAAAAAAACATACTGTTCCTCAACAGTAGAAACAAGGGCTATAAACAATTGTTGAATCTCAAAATGTCAATTTCACATCAATATATTACATTTCAGATTCTCTATTAGTTACAACAGATCAGAGAAACATGATATTTGTCTTTTTGGGACTGCGTATTTCACTAGATATATTACTTTCCAGTTGCATCCATTTTGTTGTGAAAGACGGGTTTTTTTAAACTGTTGAGTATAGTATTCCATAGTGTATATAAACCAAAATTTCTTTATCTAGTCAACAATTGATGGACATCTGGGTTGATTCCATACGTTAGCTATTGTGAATTGAGCTGCAATAAACATCACTCTTTCATATGCTGATTTCATTTCACTTTGTAAATTCCCAGGAGTGGGATGGCTGGGTTATATGATAGGTCTATATTCAGATTTATGAGGTACTTCATTCTGTCTTCCACAGTGGCTGTACCAGTTTACATTCTCACCAGCAGTGGACTAGGGTACCTTTTCAACACATTCTCCCCAGCATTTGTTGTTTGTTGATTTCTATATGAGAGCCTTACTAACAAGTGAGATGAAACCTCATTGTGGTTTTGATTTGAATTGACTAGTGATCTTGAACAATTTTCGTGTGTCTGTTTGCCATTTTAATTTCCTGTTTTAATAATGCCTGTTTAAGTCTTTTCCCATTACTTAACTGGATTGTTTGTTTTGTTGTTGTTGAGTTTCTGAAGCTCTTTGTGGATTCTGGAGATTAATCCTTTATCAGTCGCATAATTTGCATATATGTTCTCCCATTATGTTAGTTGCCTCTTCACTTTGCTGAGTGTTTCTTTTGCAGGGCAGAAGCTTCTCAGCTTGATGTAATCCCATTTGTCAATTTTTACTTTGCTTGTTTGTGCTTCTGGGGTGTTTTCCAAGAAGTCTTTTCCTATGCCAATGTCTTGTATAGTTTCCACAATGTTCTATAGTAATTTGATGGTATCAGGTCGTAGATTTCAGTCCTTGATCCCTTTTGAGTAGATTTTTGTATAAGGTGTGAGGTAGGGGGCTTGATTCAGACTTCTGCATGAGGAGACCCAGTTATCCCAGCACCATTTGTTGAAGAAACTGTCCATGTTTCAGGTATCTATCTTAACTTTTTTTCTAAGATAAGTTGGCTTTACATTTGTGGATTAATTTCTGGAGTTTCCATTCTGTTCAATTGGTCTACATGTCTATTTTTTTTTGCCAATACCAGGCTGTTTTTATTATGACTACCCTGTAGCATGTCTTAAAATCTGGTATTGTCATGCCTGCAGCTTTATTTTTGTTACATAAGATTGCTTTATCTATCCAGGGTTTCTTATGTTTCCCTATGAATTTTAACATCATTTTTCTATATCTGCAAAACATGTCCTTGATATTTTGATTGGAGTCATGTTGAATCTGTAAAGTGCTTTCAGTAGTATGAACATTTTGATGATGTTGATTCTTTCAACCCCTGAAAATGGAAGGTGTTTCAATTTTTTGGAGTCTTCTTTTATTTCTTTCTCTAATGTTCTAATTTTCATCATGGAAATCATTCACCTTCTTGGTTAAATTTATTCCAGAGTATTTACTTTTTATGTAGCTATTGTGAATGGGATTGATCTTAGAAGTTCTTTCTCAGCCATAGCATTGTCTGTGTAAACAAAGGCTATTGATTTTTGTGTGTTGATTTTATAATATACTGCGACTTTACCAAATGCTTTTTTTTATTGACAGGCAGAGTGGACAGTGAGAGAGAGAGACCGAGAGAAAGGTCTTCCTTTTGCCGTTGGTTCACCCTCCAATGGCTGCTGCAGCCAGTGCGCTGTGGCCGGCGTACTGCACTGATCCAATGGCAGGAGCCAGGTACTTATCCTGGTCTCCCATGGGGTGCAGGGCCCAAAGACTTGGACCATCCTCCACTGCACTCCCTGGCCACAGCAGAGAGCTGGCCTGGAAGAGGGGCAACTAGGACAGAATGCGGCGCCCCGACCGGGACTAGAACCCGGTGTGCCGGCGCTGCAAGGCGGAGGATTAGCCTAGTGAGCTGCGGCGCCTGCTCTACCAAATGCTTTTATGATTTCCAATAGTCTCTTAGTGGAGTCTTTTGGTTCCCCTCTATATAGAATCATGTCATCTTCAGGAGGGATAGTTTGATTTGATTTGCTCTTTTCCAATTTGTATCCCTTTGATTTATTTTTCTTCCTAACGGCTCTGGCTAAAACTTTCAGGGCTTTATTGAAAAGAAATGGTTAGAGTTGGACACCCTTGTCTGGTTCCAGATCTTAGGGGGAATTCTGCCCACTTTTTCCCATTCATTAGAATTCTAGATTTGGGTTTGTCATAAATTGCTTTGATTGTGCTATGGGATGTTCCTTCTATACCCAACTTAAGGTTTTCATCATGAAAGGATGTTGTATTTTTAACAAATGATTTCTCTGCATCTATTGAGATAGTCATATGGTTATTGTTCTTCAATTTGTTTATTTGAATTGATTTGCAAATGTTGAAACATCCTTGCATATCAGGGATGACTCCCAATTGCTCTGGGTGAATATCTTTGTGATGTGTTGTTGGATTCGATTGGCTAGTATTTTGTTGAGGGTTTTTGTATTTATGTTCATCAAGCATGTTGGTCTATAGTTTTCTTTCTCTGTTGTGTCTTTTTCATGTTTAGGAATTAAGGCAATGCTGGCTTCATAGAATGAGTTTGAGAGGATTATGTCCATTTCAGTTGTTTTGAATAGCTTAAGAAGAATTGGAATTTGTTCTTCTTTAAATATCTGGTGGAATTTAGCAGTCAAGCCATCTCGTCCTGCCCTTTTCTTTGTTGGGAGGGTCTTTATTACTGATTCAGTTTCTGTCTTGCTTATTTTTTCTGCTTAGATTTTCTATGTCTTCCTTACTCAATTTAGGTAGATTTCATGCACCCAGGAATCTATCCATTTCTTCTAGGCTTCCTGATTTATTAACAAATTCACTATTAACTATTCACGTATAGTAATTCCTGATGATTCTTTTTATTTCTGTGGTAAATGTTGCATTTCCTTTTTTGTCTCTGATTTTATTAATTTGGGTCTTCTTCTTCTCTTTTTGTTAGGTTAGTTGGGCCAATGGTGAACCAATTTTGTTTAATTTTTCAAAACACCAGCTCTTCATTTCACTGATATTTTGTATTGTGTTTTTGGTTTCAATTTTATTTTTTTCTTTATTTTTAATTATTCCTTTCATCTTATTTATTTGGGGACTGGCTTGATTTTTTTATGTCCTTGAGATTCATTGATAGCTACGTCATTTGATACCTTTATAATTTTTTCATGTAGGCACCAGTTGCTCTAAACTTCTCTTTTAATACTGCTTTTGCTATATCCCTTACATTTTGATGTGTTGTATTGTTTTCTTTATTCACTTATAGAAATTATTTGATTTCTCTTTTAATTTCTTCTATGAACTATTGTTCATTGAGGAGCACATTGCTCAGTCTCCATGAGTTTGCATGTGTTCTACAGAGTTGTTAATTTCTATCTTGAGTCTGTTGTGGTCAGAAAAGATTCATGGAATGATTTTGATTTATCTGAATTTACTACTAAAACTTGCTTTATGGCCTAGCAATATGATCTGCTTTAGAGAAAGTTCCATGAGCTGATGAAAATAATGTGCATTCTGTAACTCTGGTATGAATAGTTCTGTACTAGAGAGTTGAGGTAATGTACATTCAAGGTTACTATTGATAAGTAACGACTTGACCACGCCGTTTTTTCATAAATATTCCTATTGTTTACTTTGGATTTCCTTTGTACTTTTACTGCATGATTTCTACCTTCACATTCTTTTGTAATGATGGCTATCTTTCTGTTTTTCTGTATGCAGGACATCCTTAAGCATCATTTGTATGTCTGGATGAGTAGTGACAAATTCTTTCAATTTCCATTTTAATGGAAGATCTTTATTTCACCTTCATTCAAAAATGAGAGCTTTGCAGGGTACAGTATTCTGGGTTAACTTTTTTTTTTTCATCTTACAGCTTGGACTATATCTTTCCATTTTCTCCTAGCCTGTAGAGTTTCTTATGAGAAGTCAGCTGTGAGCCCAATTAGAAAGTAGTCTGGTGTTTCTCTCATGCATATTTTAGAATTCTTTCTTTGTGTTTTACTGTGGAAGCTTGACTACAATGTGTTGTGGTGAAGATCTTTTCTGTTCATATCTATAAGGAGTTCTATGTGCCTCATGTGCCTAAGCACATTCTATGTGCTTAGATGTCCTTTTCTCCAAATTGGGCAAGTTTTCTGTAATTATTTCACTACAAATTTCTTTTAATACATTCTGTCTTTCCATACCTTCAGGAACTCCTAAAGCCCATATGGTGGGTCATTTGATAGTTTCTCATAAATCTCCAATACTGGTTTTAATTTTTTTAAATTATATCTTCTTCTCCTTCCTCTTCCTCCTCCCCCCCTCCTCTTCTTCATATTCTTGTTTTCCTCCTCCTCATTATCTCCTCCTTTCTCCTCCTCCTCTTCTTCTTCCTCCTCTTCCTCCTTCTTCTTCTTTTGGTCTGACTGAAAAATTCCCAAAGATTTATCTTCTAGCTCAGGTATTCTTTCTTCTGCCTCACCAAGTCTGTTGTTTAGGCTTTCCACTGTATTTTTTATTTGACATATTGAATTTTTCACTTCTAATATTTAATTTTGACTTATCTTCAAAATATCAATTTCATAGTATATTTTTTCATTCATGTCATGTATGGATTTCTTAAATTCCTGAATTTGCTTCTCATTGCATCTGAATAATCCTATGATTAATCTCTGAATTCCACTTCAGGCATTTCATCAATCTTTTCATCTTCACATTCTAATATTGAAGTGTTGATGTGCTCCTTTCAGGGTGGGTCATGTTGTCTTCCTTTTTTTCTTTAATTGTTGCATTTATTCTTAGGAATTTGTGAAAATATTTGCTGGTTTTTCCTCTGATGGCTTCTATATTGAAGCTATGCCTCTGTAGCTTAGTGGAGTGTTTGCTCTCTCATTGAATACCCAGAGGCATGTGTGGGGTTTGGCCAAGGTGCTCTGGTCCATGCCAGGATGGAGTGAGTATCCAGGGTAACACCCAAGTTGGACGTGGTAGATTTCTTATTGATAGAAAGGTGAGTATTTTCACCTCTGTTGGCATAATCACACTCTTACCTCTCTCTTCCAAGGTGATCAGTACCCAGGGGGTTAGCACACAGTGGGAGCAATACTCATCTGTGCTGCTGTATGAACTGTACAAAGGATCTGTGCAGTCCTCAGTGTGAGCACAGATCCTCCTGTAATGACCGACTGCAGGAAATCAGGGAGCTGTGAGCATGTGAGCCGCACACAGTGATTGCCCAGAGGACAGCTATACCCTTCACCCTTTTGTGCAATCACAGAGTTCCCTTAGTCTCAGCACAGAAGTCTCCCAGTCACCGGGTGCAGAGAATCCACTCTGCCCCACTAATTGGTCCCATACATAGAGAGGCAGAGGCGTTTCCAGAGCCAGCTGTCGTGGGTTCTCCAGGGTGTTTGAGCCCTGGAGCCTGGGATTATTGAGAGGCTGGGGGCATCTCACAGTCCTATCAGGGTGCCCAGCCCCCTATTAATCATCCCAGCCAAACTCAAAGTCAGTTAGGAATGCAGATTTTTCACTCTGGTAAAATCCCTGGATCACACATATGATCAAGAGCTGCCAGCCACAGCCCTGCTGATTGCTGGGCACATTGATGAGCCTCTGCAGCCAGTACTGATGTCTGATAGCTCCCTCTTCCTGCCTATTGCTGGGTGTGTACACACAATCTGCTGTGGGTGCTATCAGGATGGTGTTTTGTCCCTGCAGGTTGCTGGGGGTGCACACAGATGGTGCCATCGTTGCAGCTTATATCAAAAATGGCACTTGCCCTCTCTCAGCCAGTGATTGAATGCTGTTATAGGAGGGATGGGGAGAGCAAAATGTGCCCCTTTGTTTTGTCTGCATTAGTAGGCACCCTGTTCCCCTCAGAGCTGGAGGCTGGTCTCAAAGACTGTGTTGTCTGACAGTCCCTCCCTCCAGCTATATCACCACTGGCATGGGCCACAGCAGTCTGATCTCACCTTGCTCTCAAAACCTGACACTTTCTCTGGCTTTTGGCTGCTGGGGTTGTCTGTTGTATCCTTGCGCATTGCTGCACAATTGAACTTTCCACACTCATCCGTGGCATCCCTCCTCCTTCTGTAGAATCTCCACTGCAGTTTTCCTTCCAACTCTCCCCTGAGAATGAACTAACTCCACTTTTTTGAAAAACTACTTTCCCCTAGTATAGAGCAGTACTTCCTTTCCCTATTCTGCCTTCTTGAAATCGCCAATAAATCTTTAAAAATACCCAGCAAGGATCATGAAGGATGTCTTTTGCAGAAGAACTTTCCCTAATTTCATGTTTAAGAAAAGTCTTGAGTAATTATGTTCACAGTTATCACAGTTGACATTGGCACCTGCTTTCTTCTCACAGCACATATTTTACAAAACTTTGTAACTGTTCTATATAGTCAGTATAAATGGAATTTTTTATTAACACAGTGTTACTTCAGAGGGCATTAGATATTTTTGTCTGTCTTTACTTCTGATATTTTTACCAAACTGATTCAAAATCAGATGGAAAGCTTTATCTTTTTAAAATTTTATTCAAGACATGACTTAACCAAAAGAATATCCTACCAGTTCATTACCAAGAAAGAGAGGGAGTATGGTGAGTCACAAGCCTGGAAGTATCAGATGGTTAACCTAGGTCCCACTTTGGTGTAGTTCTTGAAGAGGTTTCCATAGTTCCTTTGTGATTAATGGATCCAACCATTGTAAGAGGGTGGGAATAATGTTGACAAGAGAGTGTAGGCAGTGGCAAGGAAAACTACCTTCCCTGACATTTCTTCACTAACTTTTTTTGATGGTGCAGGAAACCTGGTAGAAGCTTAAAGGAGTCTCTTCCACATTGTTGGTGTAGGTAACTTTCTCTATTTGTATTGTATGTGTTATATATTAGTATATATTACTTATAATGTAAAATATTTAAAGCTGTTATATAATAAATATCACAGCTGATAAATAATAATGAAATGGGAGCAATGTTGTCTTTCCTCTAAACATCACAAAAGGATGGGATATGAAATTTCTTAAAGGTGTTTCAAAAATGGGGCCGGTGTTGTGGCATAGTGGGAAAAGCTCCTGTCTATGACGACATCATCCCATATGGGCCCTGGTTCATGTACTGGCTGCACCACTTCTTATCCAGCTCCTTTCAAATAGTCTGGGAAAAGCAGCAGAAGATGGCCCAAATGTTTTGGCCCCTACAGCCTATGTGGGATACCCGGATGAAGTTCCCTGGTTTCTGGCTCTGCCTAGCCCAGTGCTATCTGTTGCAGCCATTTGGGGAGTGAACCAGCAATAGAAGGGAACTCTGTTTCTCTCCATTGATCTATAATTTTGACTTTTAAGATAAATAAGTACATTTTAAAAAGTGTTTTTAAAAATGCAATGTGCCATGTAGATTTGAACATTTATTCATTCACAGAGTTAAAAGGCCTGGGCTAGATTCAATTTCAAGCTTTTCTTTTAGACCTTGGCTTTAGAACGGCAGTGACCTCCTGGACCTAGTGCTTAGATCCACGGTGTGCTGCTCCATGCTGGCTGTGCTGCTGTCCATGCACACATCTTTCTTTCTCATATAACTCAGGGAGAAAAGAAAGGAACAAAACAGTAGTTTGGCAGTCTTGGAAATGGTGTTCTCCTTATTGATCAGGCTATTTTCTGTTCTATCTTCAGAACATCCTGCACTGATTCTAAAGGTTTATTTTATGCTTCCTTTTTTTACATGACAGTGATGCTAATGATGTATTTATTTATTTTATAACAGTTTCCAAAGTTCTTTTCTTTTCTCATAGAGAAGGCTCATAAATTCATAGAGAGGTTGGCATTATTTTAGCTTAGAAGTATAACCTTTTGTGTTTTTTTTTAGAATAGATGAATCATAAAGTATTAGCTATTTCAAATTTTAGGATTCCAGTGTAATGCTACCAAAATTAAAATGGCTTTAATTGAGATTGAAATGTCAACACACTGTGTTAATAGCAATTTTATTCCTGTAGTTTGGTAAACCACCTTTTCCTTCGTAGAAAGTTTGGATTTCTAGGCTTGTGTATAATTTTACTTTTGTTTTTAAGGAATTATTACTTTGCATCACCTATGGAGGAATACCCAATTCCTCCACAGTTAGACTTTTGCTATTTCTGTGGTCTGGAAAGCCTTGAATTTCAGCTAATATCAGGTGTGCGAATATACATAACTGCCTATCTTCCAACTAGATGACTCATTAACTTGAGTAACTGAGATGAATGAGATTATCTTGTCAAATTCCTGGTAAGTGCAGTTTTTTCTCCCCACTGTGCACTCCCATAGAAGTCTGAAAAAGCAGAAACTAGAAATAATGAAACTTCATGGTGATACTGATTGATAAAGATGTGTTGAAGAGGAAAAATGGTGGTTCTAAGTGGACAAAAAAATGCTGAATATTGGATAAAATAAGTTAACATGTAACACAGTTTATAATTTTTCAGTATATATGCAAAAGATGTACTGATCAAGTTTCATAAAGGCTGATAATTATTGAATTCTTCAAGTTTTAAGCAGGTCAGCTTTAAATTTGATATAGGTTTAAACGAATTGGAATGGAAATTCAACTGGGAAATTTTTTTGGATTTTTTTTTTATTTGAAAGGCAGTGTGAGAGAAGGCAGGGAGGGAGAGAAAGAGGGAGAGAGAGAAAGATAAATGTATTTTACATCTGCTGGTTCACTTCCCCAGTGGCCTCAAGGCTGAGGCTGGGGTAGGCCAGGAACTCCATCTAGGTCTCCCTCAACAGGAAGCTGTTGGGCCATGTTCTGCTGCTTTGCCAGGCATGTTAGCAGGGAGCTGGATCAGAAGCAGAGCATCTGAGACTAATGGGTGCTCTGGCATTGCAGGCAGCAGCTTAATTTGCTGTGCAACAAAAAATGCATATTGATGCAGAGACTAATGCAAGGAGATTAAGGATTCAAATACAGAATGAACTTGAATGAAATGGAGAAGCCAGAATCAGGGATCCGCAGTTCAAGCTGTGTTGCAAGAACTCTAATTGCCTTATTTTCTGAGAGTCATGGAAAGACTGGAGTTTTGAGCCTGGGGATAGAAGCATTGTCAAAAGAACAATTTTCCTGGAAAAGAACATGCACTGAAATTCTTGAAAAGTACAGAAAATTTTAAACAGGGTTCATGAATGGGTTTTGTCTTGTCCTTTAGCCCTCATAATTATTGCAAAAATTTGCATGATTTGTAGATATGTGCTTTTGGGAGGGAGAGAAGAAATGGTCCATAGGTTTTATAAAATTCTCAAAGAGGTGTATGACCCAGTGAAATTTATAAATCAAAGATACAAAGGAAATAGTACTATTGTACTCTAACACTTATTCTCTGGTCTTGATCAGCACCTAAGCTCTGTGAATATTATTTCCAGTATGTGTGAAATTAACTTTATCTTATTTTCTCTATAAATGCTGGGCATCAAGTGAAATAATAAATGTGAAAATGTTAATAATCATGCTATTACATATTAGAAAACTATACTATGTGTCAGGCACATTTTAAAGAACTACATGCATTTTACCACATTTCATCTTTAAAACTGTGAAATGAGACTTGTTATTCTTTGTTTTGCATATGGGGAAACTGAAGTACATACAGAGAGATCAAGCTATGTGCTCAATGTCATAGAGCTCGTAGGTGATAGCACTGAGACTTGAACAACTGAGTCTGATTCTACAGAATGAGCTCTTTGCTGCAATGTTTATGCCTCTCTGAAGGCTTCATACAAAGTATCATTCAAGCATGAGCTAATTTATGAATGGGGGTCAATCATGAAGGTACTACAGATAGAGACATTCAAAAATTTCAGTTAATTTTTTAAGAAGGTAATTACAATGAGCACTTAAAGAAAATTAGACAGAACCAGGCAAGACAAAATTGTGGCAGAAAGTCCATTCATTCCTCCTGTCCTCAGACTTGATGCTCTATTCTCAAATTGTTGAGGCAAATTAATTTCAGGATCCACCAAGATTTAAGAACTGCTTCAGCCACTCCAGTCTTCATGTGCCTGGCTAGATTGATTTAGGAAGGACTAAATGACCCTCACCTTCATACTAATGTGTTCGTTCAGTGCAGCAGCTTTGCTGATTTCTGAGGAAGAGCATATGGAGTGTGGGTGTGGCCTGTGTTTCCTGCTTTCCCAAGGATGTGCCTTGAGGTTTTGAACATTCAAGTTATGGAAGGTGTTTGCTGGAACAATAAAAGTCCATATTTGCTTTAAAGGGACAAATACCATATGTTCTCCCTGATCGGTGACAACTAACTGAGCACCAAAAAGGAAACCTGTTAAAGTGAAATGAACACTATGAGAAACGGTGACTTGATCAGCCCTCACCCTGACTGTTGATGAGCAACTTAGTATGTTATCCCTCTTAGTATTTTTTTTTGTTTGTTCTACTTAATACTTTTGGTTGAATACTGTAATCAATACACAATTCTTCTTAAGTGCTGAAACTTAACTGAAAAGTGATTGCTGTTAAATATAAGAGTGGGAATAAGAGAGGGAAGAGATGTGCAATTCGGGACATGCTCAAGCTGACTTACCTCAAACGGTAGAGTTAGAAACATACCAGGGGATTCCAATTCAATCCCATCAAGGTGGCATGTACCAATGCCATCTCACTAGTCCCAGTGATCAATTTCTGTTCACAATTGATCACAATGATAGGACTAAGAACCAAAGGGATCATATAAACAAGAATAGTGTCTGCAAATACTAGCTGATAGAATAAAAAGGGGAGAGAATGATCCAACATGGGAAGTGAGATACACAGCAGACCCACAGAATTGCAGATGTCCCAAACAGCACTCTGGCCTCAGAATCAGCCCTAAAGGCATTCAGATCTGGCTGAAAAGCCCATGAGAGTATTTCAGGCATGGAAAGCCAAGACACTTTGGAAAAAAAAACAACCTAAATGAAAGATCTCTGCGAGTGAGATCCCAGTGGAAAGAACAGGTCATCAAAGAAGGAGGTACCTTTCTCTGAAGGGAGGAGAGAACTTCCACTTTGACCATGGCCTTGTCTAAATATGATCAGAGTCGGTGAAATCAGGGGGCTTCCATAGCCTTGGCAGCTCATGACAAGAGCCTAGGGTGATTACTGATGCCATAAACAAGAGTGTCAATTTGTTAAGTCAACAACAGGAGTCACTGTGCACTTACTCCTCATGTAGGATCTCTGTCCTTAGTGTGCTGTATATTGAGATTTAATGCTGTAACTAGTACTCAAACAGTATTTTTCACTTTCTGTTTCTGTGTGGGAGCAAACTGTTGAAATCTTTACTTAATGTATGCTAAACTGATCTTCTGTATATAAAGAGAATCGAAAATGAATCTTGATGTGAATGGAAGGGGAGAGGGAGCGGGAAAGGGGAGGGTTGCAGGTTGGAGGGATGTTAGGGGGGGAAGCCATTGTAATCCATAAGCTGTACTTTGGAAATTTATATTCATTAAATAAAAGTTAAAAAAAAGTCCATATTTGCTTTAGCAAGAGTATGTTTGTCCCCTCATCTCTTTTCCTGTGCAAGCAGCATGCACAATTTCAGCTGTGGACTGCTGCTGTCTATATGATATGGTGAGCAGGAGGAAAACAGCTGAGGGATTCCAGCCTGGTCCCAGAAGTCAGAGATAACTGGAGTTCAGAGCGTGATATTCAGAGCCCAGAGAGTTCCTCTCTCACAAGTATCTCAAGGCATCCTGCATAATTGCACCACAGGAAGGAATCTCAAGGTGTTAACCTACCCAGGGGTTCTTATAGAGACTGAGATCAGTGTGAACACATGCACCTTTTTGAGATGATCTGTAACTTTCCTAAATTTCTCAAAGAAGTCTATGACCCTTGCAAAAAAAATCTATTTAGTCTAAAACATAGACTTAGAAAAAATAAAATTAACCATCATCCATCTTAGGAAAAAACAGAATTAATGATAATCCTTCTAAACTAGATAACAGCTTGGAAAAGCTCTTCAGAAGAAAATGCATTAGCCACAACAGTTTTCAGTTACTCTTGCTTCTTGAAGAGGTGCTCCATTTACCTATTAGAAATTTCTGAGATACTTTACATTCATTTTTTTCAGTTATAATCTCAGCGGTGATGGATGGAAAGTAGCTGGCCTGGAGTCCCTTTAAAGCAAGTCCTGAGGACAATTACTAAGTTAGCAAGGAGTTTTCTTGTTTCTGGACTATTAGCCTGGGCTTTTTTGATCTCTCCTCTTTAGTTGTTGTTTTCAGCCCTTTAATCATTTTTGTAGCTCTTCTCCAGGTTCTATCCAATCTTGCTAGATCCCTCTAACACTGTGGAGATGGACCAAGTACTTTCCTTAGTGTATAAGTAATGCCAGATGTAGTGGACTGGCCACTTCCTGCCTCACGCATCTCACCCTTGGCTTTTACATCATCAGCTGTCTGCTGACTACTTGAAATCACAGCATTGCAGTGTAGACTTCACTACCTGAGTGTAGCAGATCTTGCATGGGGGGATTAATCACAATTTGGAGATATGCTTAATTAATGCTGCTTTGATGGGTGAGATGCACAGGGAAGTTAGGTCACTAAACAAAATGGTGGTAGAACTAAAATTATCACCTAATTCCTTGACTCCCAAGGACTATATTTACATTGACTTCTAAAACCTCCAGTCTAAATTTAAAGTTCTTGGAGAAAACTTCTCATTTGCCTCCTCCACAGACTGGCAATACAGAAGGCTCCCCTTACCTGCAATTTCAGTTACCCATGATCAACCATGATCTGAAAATATTAAATGAAAAATTCTAGAAGTAAATCACTCCTATGTTTCCAACTGGGCCATTCTGAATAGCAGGACAAATCCTTACATTGCCCTGCTCTGTCTCATCCTGGATGTGAATTATCCCTGTGTCCAGCATATCAATGCTGTATATACTACCTGCCCTGATAGTCACTTAGCAGATCTATCAGTGATCAAATCTACTGTTGCAGAACTGAAGTGCTTGAGTTCAAGTAATCCTTACATAATAGCCCAACACTGTCACAATGCCTACAACATCCACCTCACCTCATCTCACGTCACAAGATGGGTGATTACAGTACAATAAGATATTTTGAGAGACAGATCACATTTACATAGCAGTTTAATATTATAATTGTTCTATTATTATTAGTTGTTAATCTCTTATCTGCCTAATTTATAAGTAAGACTCTATCATATACTATGTATGGGGAAAATGGTAGACAAGTGTTGCACACAGGTGTTTTGGTCAATGATGGATCACATATATGATTGAACTGAAAAAGTCCTGTTACCTAGTGATGTCATAACCATCATAACATCATAGCATAGTATATTGCTGGTTGTAGTAAAGCTAGTATAAACAAATCTACTGCACTCCAGGTCATATAAAATATAGCACATACAGTTATGTACAGTACATAATACTTGCTAATGATGATAAAAACTGTTACTTGTTTATTTGTTATCATACTATACATCTTATCATTATTACAGTTCTACTTATTAAGACAATATGCCATGGCATACTGGCAGCAGTCTCATAATCTTGTGTTTACCTTGTCTCTTGAAGACATCATTTCCTTGTTACTGATTTAATCTAATATTTTAGTCATCATGATCCTAGGGGCATTAGGCTATATCATGTACATAACACATAGCCTAGCTATGTAGCAGACTGTACCATTTAGGTTTGTGTAAGTACACTGCATGATGTTTGTACAATTGGAGAATCTCCTAATGATGGCTATTTCAGGACGTATACCTGTTAAGAGACACATGACTGTATATATAGGGTCCAGTACTATCCAGAGTTTCAGGTAACCACTAGAAGTCTTGGAGCATATCCTGCATGGATACGAGGCTACTAAAGTAATATGCTTTTCCCAGGATTATGTATTTTTAAAAATAATATGTTCACTGTTGAAATCTTTACTTAATGTATGCTAAACTGATCTTCTGTATATAAAGAGAATTGAAAATGAATCTTGATGTGAATGGAAGGGGAGAGGGAGCGGGAAAGGGGAGGGTTGTGGGTGGGAGGGAAGTTATGGGGGGGGGGAGCCATTGTAATCCAATCCATAAGCTGTACTTTAGAAATTTATATTCATTAAATAAAAGTTAAAAAACAGAAACATTTGAAATATGTTTAGAAAAAATATGTTGAGAGAGTGGCAAATTAAGACAGCTGGTTTTGAGTCTTAGTTTTTATTCTACTACTAATTTTTCTGTTTGATTTTGCTTCTCTCCCCTTTTTTCATGCTGTGTGATGCAGAAGTATTTAGGTACTGTTTTTATACGTTGGAGTTTGGCTCCAGGCTTCAGATTTGCCTAGCTTTGGCTGTTGCAGCCATTTGGGTAATCAACTAGCAAATGGAAAATCTCTCTCTCTCTCTCTCTCTCTCTCTCACTCGCTCTCACTCTTGCTCTCTTTATCTTCCTCTCCCTCCCTCTTCCTTTCTCTTTATGTCTATGTCTGACTTTCTAGTAAATAAATGTTTTTTTTAAAAGAAAAAAAGACATATAGAAACTTGAAGGACTGTTGTAAAGCATAATTCAAATGCATATTAATAATTAGCTGAGAAAAATTTTCATGCTGCATCTGGGTAGTTTGAACGTGACCAGTGAAGCTGCATATCTTTTTGTGTCTCTGTTTCTTCACATATAAACCAGAGACTAAAAATGATCTTAGTGATGGCTTCCAGAGGATTGTAGGTATTGTTAGATTCCCCTGTGTTCTGATTATTGTTACAGAGCTGCAAAATGGAAAAGGGGCCAAGGAGGCATAATTGCACATTTAACTGAAAAATCTGTGATCCAATTTGCCTTGAGGGATTCCACACAGGACACAGACTTCTAGAGATTTATGAGAATCGCCATATAGCCAACAGCTCTGCCTGATGATTAGGTCCTAAAACTGGAGCACCTTCAGCAGGTGTCTTATAAAAGTTAAAGAAGCTATTGACACCAAAATTGCTGGATGGAGAAGAAAGGAATTTGCTAGGGAAAATAAATGTGCTGAAAAGTGGTCTGTTAAACTTCTGAGGCTGAAATAAGTTCAACAACTTCTCTACATTGACCAATATGGCCTATTGCCAAACCAGGCTTGGCGCACCATATTGAAATGTCAATGAAGTGTTCTTAAAGGAACATTTATAGCTTGTTTACAGTTATTGCCCATTAAGGATAACTCATCATAATGTGTTCTCAGAATATCAAACAGGTTTGATCCACTTCCTAGTTGTATGATCAGGTTCAACTTAATTAAATTTTTATATTTCAGTTTTCTCATCTGTAAATTGGAGATAATAATAGTTATTTCAAAAAGATTATCAAAATGAATAAATGAGTTGATATACATCAAGCATTTAGAAAAGTCCTTTGCCCTGGGTATTATTATTTTTCATTATTTGGGAGATTTACTAAATATAGATAACTATTGTATGATGCAGTTTTCTAAAAAAATCTTTTATCATTTATAGAAATTTTGCCTTCAGATCAACCTTTCTCTATTACTATCTCTAAGTCTAGATCTATATCTGAAAATCTATTCTCAAATGAAAGCACAATGAGGCAGGAGCTATGTCTACCTTATCAATGATGCCATCTTCTCTATCTATAGTCCTGCCCAGCACACAGTCAGTGCTACCTAGACACTTCTTGAATTAGTGAATTTAAAAAATTCAAGAGAATACAATATGCTGTTTGGACATCAGTCAAGGTTTTAAGTGTCATACTTTTATAAACATCAAGCCTACTTAGGGCCAAAGTTTATTACATTATAGCATTTGCCTACATAGTAACTTTTATTTCCCAAATACCAATATTATGTTTATTTACATCGTTGGTACTGTTAAGTATTAGAAGCAAGATTGTCAGCTCTATCAGCAAGGAGAGAAACCCTCTATGCCAGGACTCTTTAAAATCTGATTAGAAGGCGAAATTCACAGAAAAGACATTGATTCTTTACACTTGTTTCACCAGCCTGGTGACAGGTGGACCTCTTTACATGAATTCACCAGAAGGCCAGAGTAGAATAGCTAGGCTGAGATTGACTTCTGGTGTTCCTGACTTCTTTTTTCTTTTTCTTGTGAAGGAATTCTGTAACAAATAGTTGACCAAGAGGCATTGCACAGAAATAACCTGCATAGAATTTAAACATAGTTATCCTTCAAATATAAAGATCTTGATTTTGCAGTTTCTAGTCAGAAAGCATGGACGAGAGAAAATGAAATAATGAACTTATCTGTTTATGCTCAGGGATTCGGTTCATTTTACATCAGAGGTGTGTGATTCTGGATTCTTTAAAATTGTCTGAATTTCTTCTTGAAATTGGAACCTCAAAGCCTTTCAGAGGAAAGATGGTGACTCATTACTGTGGTTGTGGTTAAGGAACACTTTGCTCAAGCTATCTATTACAAGTAGATGGATCATTCATTACTTGGTGCACTGGAGTTCTCCTAGTTCAGTAGAATCCCCAAAGAAGAGCTTTCAGTAATCATTAAAAATTCAAACTACATAGATGTCTGAGAGCCAAGTTTCCATCTTATTAGCTTTTTGTTTATAGATCTGTAACAGGCTTCAGTAGGAATTCAGCCTGTGGGGAAATCTCTGTGAAGCTGCTTTTCAGTTGTGTGGATGTGATGAGAACATGTTTTCTGGGCTTGTAGTAAGTTGTATAAGAGCTGGTCCAATCATTTCACTACATTAAACCTCATTACATTCACTACTTTCAATTCATTAAACTTGCCAAAATGACAAGCCAAACATGGTCCCTGCGACTGAAGAGATAGGACTAAACACTAAACCATTTCAGGAAAGTATTCTTGGAAAAGGAACTAGAAAGAGCAAAAATATACTGGCACAAAGAGAAACATATCAATAGTTTTTAGTAAATATTGGCAATATCTTTTTAATTAGTAGGATTTATGTTTTCATTTTAAAATCACATGTATATATGGAATATAAGTACACAATAATTAGCTTATAAAATTTAAATAATCATCTTTTAAAAGGTTAAATTGTTCTTCAGAAGAAATTAATATTAAAATATTGACATAATTGTTAAAAATATTTTTCATTTTTTAAAAGATTTATTTATTTGACAGGCAGAATTAGAGGGAGAGAGAGAGAGGGAGAGAGAGAGAGATCTTCCATCTGCTGGTTCACTCCCCAAGTGGCTGCAATGGCTGGAGATGGGCTGATCTTAAGCAGGAGCCAGGAGCTTCTTCTGGGTCTCCAAATGGCTATAGGGGCCCAAGAACTTGGGTGATCCTCTGCTGCTTTCCCAGGCATATAAGGGAGCTGGATCAGAAGTGGAGCATCCAGGACTTGAACCCGGGCCCATATGGGATGCTGGCACCACAGGCAGTGGCTTTACTGGCTACCCGACAGTGGTGGCCCTAAAATATTGCTGTGTTTTCGCATATATAATTTAGTTGGTTGTCCTATAAATTACTACTAATTATTTATTGCCTATTGAACTGTCCAATTTTTGTTTTATTCAAATTATAACATTTATGTAGAAGACAAGTAAATGATACAGAGAAATCCACAATTTCAAGATAGAATTGTTTTTCATGTTTTAATATTAATTAATAATCCATGAGTAGATTATTATTACATGTCATATTATTGCGTTTTATTTTGGCTTGATTTGTTTGTCTCTGGCTGGCTTTCTAAAATGCTGCTCAATTTCATTTTGAGCCAGGCTGACTCCCTCACCGGACCCCATTTACCAATGTAGCCAATGAGCAGATAACAGAAAGAAACTGCCCAATACTTCCCTGGAATCATCTTTTATTTTTCTAATCTGTTTTCAATCTGGTATTCTGTGTTTTAGACTTCCACTTGATGTTGATGTGGATTTTGGCTCATTGGCTATTGTTATTTAGTTTACTGAGCATTTTACTTCCACTGTCTACCTGACTTGGCATGGATTTGCTCCTGTTGTGCTCACATTTTCAGTGACTACAGGTGACATGCTGAAATTCTAGGCAGCTCAATGGAAGAAAACTATCCCCAGAACCTCTAATTTTTTTCTCTGTTGAAGTCCAGTCAAAAGACAAACACGTGCTAGCTACTCCACTAGGTATAAACACTTTAACACAGTGACTTGTGTAATTGTAATCTCTTCTTGCTCAGAACTTACTTTGGATCTGCACTAAGAAATTAGAAGCAGAACCCTAAATGCTCAAGTCAAACAATGAGGTAAAACAGCTGTAAGCCATGGTCCTCCAAGTTTGTGCAAGTGTAATGCATACATTTTTCCAGCATTGTAAATGTATTTGCTCTACTGATGGAGTCTTACATACACAAACATGTGCCACAGATCAGCTATTGGAAAAGTAAACTTTTTTTTTAAAAAAGGTCAATCTTTATGTTCCAAATTAACTGATTTTGGCTGGTGCTGCGGCTCACTAGGCTAATCCTCTGCCTGCGGTGCCGGCACACTGGGTTCTAGTCCTGGATAGGGTGCTGGTTCTGTCCCTGTTGCTCCTCTTCCAGTCCAGCTCTCTGCTGTGGCCTGGGAGTGCAGTGGACGATGGCCCAAGTGCTTGGGCCCCTGTACCCACGTGGGAGACCAGGAGGAAGCACCTGGCTCCTGGCTTTGGATCCGCGCAGTGCGCCAGCCGCAGCATGCTGGCCGTAGCGGCCATTTGGAGGGTGAACCAACGGAAGGAAGCCCTTTCTCTCTCGCTCTCTCACAGTCTAACTCTACCTGTCAAAAAAAATAAATTAACTGATTTTACCACATGAAAATGCTTTTTATGTCTAATTTGCTGCATAATGTAGATGCTGCAGCATTTCAAACACATTTACTTATTACTTCTAATGCCTCTAATTAAGTAGGGATTTCTGACTGTAAAAAGCAAGCAATTAGGGTTGACAATGGAAGTGTAAATGAAAACATGATTAATGAATTTGTTTATTAACCATGAACATTGTTAAGTTTCAAACTCTCCAGATGTATTTGATTATGTGTCGATAGGATATTTTGTTAAATAAGTAGTTTCATAAACCTTAGGGATGGGTTTTGAGTTGAGTTTACAGAAGAATCATGCAGACCGTTTTCAAGCCTTTAACTTTTGTATGTTTCCATATTTCCATTTTCTTATTGTGTTCACTGAATTTTTCAATTCACAGTCACTCCAACTGTGATACATTAAAAATAATCTTCCTTCTAAAATCAATTTAGCAAAATGGTATTATTAACATTTTAGCAAAAGTGACATTTTAGCAAAAGGTGCTAATCTCATAGAATATACAACTTTGTGGGAAATTTTTTTAAAGATTTATTATATTTATTTGAAAGAGTTACAGACAGAGGTAGACAGAGAGGTCTTCCATCTGCAGGTTCACTCCCCAGATGGCTGCAACAGCAGGAGATGCGCTGATCTAAAGCCAGGAGCCAGGAACTTCTTTCGTGTCTCCCACGTGGGTGCAGGGGCCCAAGGACTTGGGCCATCCTCTACTGCTTTCCCAGGCCATAGCAGTTGGGACTAGAACCGGCACCCATATGGGATGCTGGTGCTTCAGGCCAGGGCTTTAACCTATTGCATCACAGTGCTGGCCCTTGTGGGAAAATTTTGTATGGCTTGTTTTTATTGCCTTAATAGTAATACAATTATTGTGTCAATTTAAATGTTTTAAAATAAATTTCTTCTAGTGGACAGACCTTATTTTCAGGCTTGCATGTCAAATCTTTAAATAGTGTCACACAGATATTATGGAAAGCAGAAAACTGCCAGCAACATTAAAAATGAGACTACTGCAATATTTTCAGTTTGCTTTTAGGATTATATATTTTTTAATTTTTTTAAAAAAAATTTTAAGCTATAAGCATTTCATGTATTTCATATATATAGATTTAGGAACATAGTGACACTAGCCCCTGTACCCTCCCACCCACAATCCTCCCCTTTGTTCTCTTTCTTACATTCCCACTCTTAATTTTTACAAAGATCTATTTTTAGTTTACTTAATGATTGTATAGTTAACACCACACTAAATAAAAGGGTTCAACAAATAGTATGAAGAGAAAACAAAACAAAAACAAGAACAAAAATCACTGTTCCTCAATGGAAGAAACAAGGGCTGTAAACAATCATTGAATCTCAAAATGCCTATTTCACTCCAATTCATTACATTTCAGGTACTCTATTAGTTACCTGGGGTCAGGGAAAACATATGATATCTGTCTTTTTGGGAATGGCTTATTTCACTAAATATAATGGTTTCCAGTTGCATCCATCTTGTTGGAAAAGATAAAATTTCTTTTTCCTCCTTCCCTCCTTCCCTCCCTCCTTCCCTCCCTCCCTCCCTCTCTTCCTTCCTTCCTCGCTCCCCCCTCCCTTGTTTCTTCTCTCTTTCTCTCTCTCTCTCTCACTCTTTCTTTCTTTCAACAAATGAGTGAGTAGTACTTCATAGTGTATCTATACCATAATTTCTTTATTCAGTAATAGTTGGACATTTGGGTTAATTCTATATCTTAGCTATTGTGAATTGTACTGCATTGAATGTGGGGGTACAGATAACTCTTTCATATACTGATATCTATATATTGATTTGAAGATGATTTTATCCATTATATCCTTGGGCACCTAGCACAGATAAAAAAAAGGTGAGAAATACATTTATACAGAATTACCTAAGACAAACAGATTGACAAAGGTGAACCAGACAGGCAGAACATTTGAGAATGCACAAAATATTGCTTATACATATTTCTGTTACTTAATGAAGTGGTTTAAGTAACACATTGATCTTCAAAGGACAATAAATTGTGCATACTCTGCAGACATCTTATCTTTGTGCCTACAAACTGTGTATTGTGCAGAACTGAATTCTTTAGGAGACACTTGTTATGAGGAAGAAAATCTCAGCATCAGCTTTCTGGTACTGGCTTGCATCATATAACGTTGGAACAGGGAAAATTGGTTTCCTTAGTTTACTTATTTAATGTATTTTAATTGATTTAATAAATAATAAATAAGTAAAATAGATTAATATTTGAGAAAGGCAGAAAGAAAATCCATAAGATATTTGTCTAGGTATCACCAATCTAAGAAATGTTGGTACATAATTTAATAAATGTTGATCATTGTTGATACATTTAAACTTCCCTATGTTTTCTTCCTCAGTACCACACCTCTACCTTATATGTTTGTGTTTCAGATGTTTGCTTTGATGTGTTTTTGAAAATTATGCAAATAGAAACATGATATATTTTATTATTCTATGGTTTGTATTTTTGTTCAGCATAATGTTATGAGACCTATTTTGATGGATGTGGTTATAATTCATTCATTTTTACTGTTGTATTTTATATAAGAACATACCAAACTTAGCAATGCATCCTACAATTGAAATTTATATGGTTTTCCTTTTTATTTAAAAATACTGGCATACATATTTTTTTAAATTTATTATTTAAAAATGCAGAGAGGAAGAGACAGACAGAGGTTCTTCATTTGCTGGTTCATTTCCCAAATGGTTACAATAGCCAGAGCTGGGCCAATCTGAAGCTAGGAGCCTGGAGATTCCTTTGGATCTCCCATGTGGGTGTAGGGGCCCAAGCACTTGGTCCATCCTCTGTTGCCTTTCCAGGCACATTAGCAGGGAGCTAGATTGGAAGTAGAGCAGCTAGGATTTGAACTGGTGCCCATATGGAATGTTGGCACTGCAGGTGGTGGCTTCACCAGCTATGCCACAGCACGGACCCCTGATATACGTATTCTTTAAATACTCTCTGGTGCATTTGTTGAAGAATTTCTCTAGATTGTATACCATGAGTAGAACTGCTATACAAGATGGTAAGGTAGATGCATCTTTAATGTGATGACAAGATGTCAAATTTCACTCTTACTTGCAATCTGCAAAGGTAAGGTGTCATTGCCTATGCTTTAGTATTTTCTGGATTTAAATTTTCTGCAATCTAGTGGATGTGAGATGTTGACTT
Source organism: Oryctolagus cuniculus (assembly GCF_964237555.1). NCBI lineage: Eukaryota > Metazoa > Chordata > Mammalia > Lagomorpha > Leporidae > Oryctolagus > Oryctolagus cuniculus. The sequence continues at coordinate 115,505,775 of NC_091437.1, forward strand.
TTATTTCCTTGTTGATTAATGAGAATTTTTTTTTAATTTTCATTTTACTTTAAAATTTTGTTGAAGGGTCTTTTATTTGTATCAGTTGAAACTGTAATTTTTCTGCTGTAATCTATTTAGGTGATGAGTTACATTAACTAAATTAATAAATTTATATTTCTTAGAGAATCCCTTTCTGATTATAATGTTCTTTTCTTATATTGTTGGGTTAAAATTGCTAATGCTTTGTTTTGTACTATTGGTCATGACTACTTTGTCATTGTATTCTCCTTGACATATTTTTGTGGGAAGGTTATACTAACCTAAAAAAATAAATTTGGTCAGCTATTTTATCCTGTCACTATAATGATTCTATAAGGTGAAAATTATATAACCCATAGAATGTGTTAGTTCAATGATATAAGCATTTTATTCTCCTCATGGGAAAAATTTTGACTTCCATTTCTACTTACCTAATAATTGCAGTATTACCAAAATTTTCTATTTCGTTTTGCATTAATTTTAGGTCAGTTATGGATTGCTAAGAATTTGTCCCAATTATTCTTTAAATTTATTGGTATGAAGTTATTAATGTTATATCATTTACTCAATCTCTGCATTATCTGAAATTTTGTATACTTTTACTTGTTAATCATGATTATTTGTACCCTCCCTTATTAAATTGTCTCATAATTTAAAACAATTAAAATTTATATAAATGGGAACAAATTTCATATATTCCATATGTACAGTTTTAAGAGAATGATAATACCACCATACCCTCCTTCACTCACAGCCTCTCTTCCCTTCCATTCTTATTTTTCTTTTTAATTTTTACAGTGGGAAAATTTCAATTTACTTTATAATCACAAGCTTAACCATCCACTAAATAGAAAATTCAATATGTAGTAAGTAAAAAAGCCACTGTTGCTAAAGAGTATAGACAAGGGCTATAAATAATAATCAAATCTCAAGATGTCAATTTCACTCATATAATATTTTTTGGTACTCTGTATATTATTTATTACAAATTTGGGAAAACATGATTTTTTGGAGACTTAATTTCACATTTTATCTCACTTTAATAAGTCAAAAAAATATAAATGAAGGCCATGTTTAGCAGGAGCCTTTTGTCCTGGAAAAGGAGGCATCACTGCCACCTACAGCCTCTCTAGAGAGGGGCACAGGGTGGAGGAGGGGATGAAAGCCTGTAGAGAGAGCATTAGTTGGTGAGGTTTTATATATACATATAAAATAGAAAATAAAACTATATACATACATATTTTACCATTTATTTATTTATTAAAAATCTACATTTTTTAAACTTTTATTTAATAAATATAAATTTCCAAAGTACAGCTTTTGGATTACAGTGGCTTTCCCCGCCCATAACTTCCCTCCCACCCACAACCCTCCCCTTTCCCACTCCCTCTCCCATTCCATTCACATCAAGATTCATTTTCAATTATCTTTATATACAGAAGATCAATTTAGCATTTATTAAGAAAAGCTTTCAACAGTTTGCACCCACACAGAAACACAAAGTATAAAGTACTGTTTGAGTACTAGTTATAGCATTAATTCACATTGTACAACACATTAAAGACAGAGATCCTACATGGAGAATAAGTGCATAGTGACTCCTGTTGTTGACAATTGACACTCTTATTTATGGTAACAGTAATCACCCGAGGCTCTTGTCATGAATTGCCAAGGCTATGGAAGCCTTTTGAGTTTGCCAACTCATTGCTGAAAGTGGGGTATTGAAGTCCCCCAATATTATTGTATTAGAGTCTATATCTCCATTTAGATTCATTAACATTTCTTTTAAATAGCCTGGTGCCCTGTAATTAGGTGCATATATATTTATTATATTTATGTCTTCCTGTTGATTAATTCCTTAATCATTACATAGTGCCTTTCTTTGTCTCTTTTAAAAGTTTTTTGTTAAAGTCTATTTTGTTTTATATTAGGATGGCTACACCAGCTCTTTTTTGGTTTCTGTTAGCATGGAATATCTTTTTCCATCCTTTCACTTAAGTATATCTATATCTTTGTTGGTGAAATGTGTTTTCTGTAGACAACAAATAGATGAGTCTTGTTTTTTAATCCATTCAGCCAGCCTGTACCTTTTAACCGGAGAGTTGAGGCCATTCAAGGTGAATATTGATAGGTAATGACTTTGCCCTACCATTTTCCCATAAGTATTCCTATTGTTTACATATGCTGACCATGTTTTTGTGTTTCTTTGTGTAACTCATCTGTAAGCATCTTTTGTAAGGCTGTATGTATGACAAATTTTTTCAAATTCTGTTTGTTATTTAACCTCCATTCATAAATGAGAACTATGCAGGGCACAGTATTCTGGTTTGACAGTTTTTTTCTCTTAAGACTTGGAATATATCTATCCATTCTCTCCTAAACTGTAAGGTTTCTGATGAGAAGACATCTGTGAGTCTAATTGGAGATCCTCTGAAAATCTGGTTTTTCTCGTGTATATTTTCAAATCTTTTCTTTATGTTTTACTATGTAGAGTTTGACTATAATGTGTCATGGTGCAGATCTTTTCTGGTTACATCTATTAGTAGCTCTATGTGCTTCCTGTACTTGGACATCCTTTCTTTCAACAAATTAGGAAATTTTTTGTAATTATTTCACTAAAAAGAATTTCTAATCCATTCTTTCTTTCCATACCTTCTGGAACTCCTAGGGCCCATATGTTAGGTCATTTGGTAGTATCCCATAGATCTCCAACACTGGTTTTTAGTTTTCTAATTTCTCTCAATTTTTTTATTTGACAGGTAGGGTTATAAACAGTGAGAGAGAGACAGAGAGAAAGGTCTTCCTTCCGTTGGTTCACTCCCCTAATGGCTGCTATGGTCAGCACTACACTGATCTGAAGCCAGGAGTTGGATGTTTCCTCCTGGTCTCCCATGCGGGTGCAGGGACCCAAGCACTTGGGCCATCGTCCACTGCCCTCCCAGGCCACAGCAGAGAGCTGGTCTGGAAGAGGAGCAACCGGGACTAGTACCCGGCACCCCAACTGGGACTAGAACCCAGGGTGCTGGTGCCGCAGGTGGAGGATTAGCCAAGTGAGCCATGGTGCTGGCCAATTTCTCTCAATTTTTAGTCTGACATAAAATCTCCAGAGATTTGTCTTCCAATCAGGTATTCTTTCTTCTGTCTCACTGAGTCTATTGTTAAGACTTTCCACTGATTTTTTTTTTATTTGATCTCTTGACTTTTTCATTTCCAGTATTTCATTTTGGTTTCTCTTTAAAAATCTTGATCTCACTGGAAAAATTTTCATTCATGTCATGTTTGGATTTCTTTAACTCATGGATTTGCTTCTAATTACTTTTAAGTAGTCCTATGATCAATTTTTTGAATTCTGTTTCCAGCATTTCTTCAATGTCTTCATCTTCACATTCTAGTATTGAAGTGTTGTTGTGTTCCTTTGGGGCTGTCAGAGTTATCTTCCTTATCCTTGTTTCTTTAATTTATGCATTTATTATTAGGCATTTGGGGAGATAATTTTTAGTTTTTTTTTTTTTTTTTTTTTTTTCCTACTGTGATGGCTTATGTCTTTGGACTATCCCTCTGTAGCTTAGTGGAGTGTCTGCTCTTTCAGTGGATACCCAAAAGCATGTGCTGGATGTGGCCAGAGAGCTATGTTTAGTGCTCCAGGTGAGAAGTGTGTCCAACATGACACCCCAGTTGGGCATGGTAAATTTCTCTCTATCTCTTTTTTAATCAGAGGGCAGGGTTTGATCAACGATATTGGCATAGTCTCACGCTTACCTCTTCTCCTCCATGGAGACCAATGCTGGTGTGCTAGCCCCAGTGGGTCCAATATTCATTCATGCTGCCACAAGAACTACACAAAGGATCCGTGCAGTCCTCTGTGTAAGCATGGATCCCACAGCATGACCCTCACCAGGCAATCAGGGAGCCTGTGCATGTGGAAGCACCCACAGTGTCTGCCAAAAGACTAAGTCACACCATGCATCCTCTTATGCAGCCGCAGTGTTGTCACAGTCCCAGCACACAAGGCTCCCACAGTCATAAGCACCCAGATTCCTGTCCATTTTCCCAGCCAGACTCAGACATCTTATTTCAACTGGTTACTGGGTACACAGACACAAGCTGGTGCAGCTGTTACATATGTCCAAAATGGTGTCTGCCTTCTCTCAGCCAGTTACAGAATGCAGGTGATAAATAGTCAGGGAGAGAGAAACTTGACCCCCCACATTTTTTCCCTCTAGGTTGGCAGGAACACTGTGCCCCACAGGGCTCCAAGCTGGACTCATGCTAGGCTCTTCCAGTAGCTTCATCACCAATGGCTTGGGCTGCGCAGTCTAGTCTCACCTCATTCTCCAAAGCTGATGCTGAAGCTCTTGGCTGCTGGGGTCCTGTGTTGTATGCATCCATACCCTCCACATAGATCCAGTGTCCCTCCAATTTGTGTGAAGTTTCCTCTGTAGCTTTTCCCCTAACTTCCCTGAGAATGCACTCTCTTCCCTTTCTTCTAACTATTTTCCCCTAGAGTAGAACAGCAAGTTCCCTACCTGTTCTGCCATCTTGGAATCCTATAGTAATTTATTTATTTATTTTTGTTGTCACTTTTCTCCCCTTTAACTCTGAAAGAAGTCTTAAGAAAGAATATCTCTTGTGATGAAATACTTGTTTGCTGTTCAGAACTTATTTTAGTTTCATTTCTATTTAAATAAAATTAAATATAATGTTTTAGTATATCATCTATGCATTACCTGGTTTTCAAAGGTTTTCTCTCATTCTAGTTGTTAGAAAGTACTGAAAGATAACATGATGACCATATATCAAACATTAAGTGATAGTAATTTCTATGTAATGAAATTTAGTTTTTAAACTTTAATTTTTTCTCTTTCAGCAATTTTTAAAATTATAAATAAAAATCAATCTTATGTAATAATAAAGTTCTTTTCCAGTAGGTCTATGTAGGACAAATTTCCTGAGATATCTATGTAAGAATGAGCCAGATAAGGCCTTTTCCCCTAAGGCTGTAAACACATCTTCTGACTGACATAGCATATTGATTGATCTTCAGATTTCCTCTCCCTCTGGGCTTACCTTGTTTTCATGAAAGCGTGTCAGTGTCTACAGTTCTTATATCTGTTTGCAGATCCTTCTTTGTGAGCCCTTCTATGTATTTTTGTTAATTCCTCAGGTAGCTCTTTCACCCTTACTTGGGAATTTATTTATTTATTTATTTTTTATTTTATTTTATTTTTTTTAGCACTCCTATACATCTGATTTCAAAAGTATAAACTCTGACTGGGACTGAAGTCAGAGTTGTAGAAGAATTCATCCTTCTGTTGCTTTCTCATGCTTGCATCATCTCTATAATTTCAAAATATGAACAAGGCTTAGTGATTAATAATAATAGAAAAAGATATCTACTTTGAAAATCTACAAAGTATAGTGGTAAGTCTTAACATCAAAATATAAAAAATTTTTGGGTTTGTTTATAAATTGACTGCAATAGAAAAGAAATATAGACTTCAATGTAATGGCTACTTTGGTTTGATTCTCAGTTCCAGTACTTTAAAAAGTGTAATCACTGGCATATTTCTTAATCTCTTTGATTCTCATTTTTGTGTGTGTAAAGTGAGAATTATAATGCGTATCTTATAGCATAGTTTTCTTCAGAATTCAATGAGTTAATATGTGGAACATACATATTATTAGGCCTTTGAACATACAATATCTAAAATTGAATTCACTGGTAAGACTTTTCTTCAAAAATTAGAGTAATCAGGTAATTTATTAAACTTTTTTTAGTCTCGTCTCAATCAAATCTTGATTTTCAAGTTTAGGATCAAACTTACTAAAACTACTTATTGTGGAAGTAGGTGGTTAGACTTTTACCATAGGGGTTAAGAAAAGAGAATTAGGAGCACACTACATGAGATTCTGAATGCCTGATCCTGCCTTTACTAGATTTGTTACCATGTACAAGCTGCTTCTCTATTAATTTGTTCCCCCATTTGAAAAAATCATGATCTGTAGTTCTTATATTACAAATTTGTTTTGAAGTTTGAATGAGTTATTTCTTCTAAAGTTCTTCAAATACTTTATGAAGCTGTGATGGGGAAAAACTTTTCAAGGAAGGGTCAATGCAAAGATAATTTAATATAAAAAAACTTTACTTTTTTTTTGTTTTACTTTGGCCACTTCACATGCACTAGCATCTTTTAAAAAACTCTTCCATCCTGTTTTTTTGCCCTTTGCTTCTCATATTTCAGGTCTTAGGTAAAGTGATTTTTCTTCAGTAAGTCTTCTTGGTTCTCAAAGAGGAGGTTAGGTGATAACAGCATCTTTAAGGTTTATTTTCCTTTCTGACACATGCACAAACTCTGTGAAGGCAAGGACTGGACTGTCTTGTTCACCAATGAAATCTTTGCCTTAGCAATGTGCCCAACACTACTTGTTCAGATAGGGAGGACTATTCCTCTTCCTGCAGTAGCACCTATACCATTCACTGGGAGCTAATAGATGCAAATCTGATTCCCCAGAAAGGCTTAAAATCTCCTCTGAATCCTCCTGGCTTTCTTTCTTCCTTTTTTTTTTTAAACTCTAGACAGGTAGAGATTACAGTTCCATTTGCTATCAACAACATGAACATCCAAGAAAGTTTCTTACTGGAAAAAGGAGTAATTTTTCTACTCTCAAAGAAGAAATGAATCTTTTTTTTTTTTTTTCAATGAGAAAGTTACAGTTTGCTGCACCTTGTTTGAGATTTACAGGAACTTTACATAAAAAATCTCTGATAATTTCAGTTGAGGTTACTCTTTGCTAACAGCTCCAAGTCTGAATCAGACTCCTGCTTTCTGATGGAAGAGCTGGAATCCCTTCAGAACAAGAGCATTAAATCAGAATGCAGATGCTTGCTAGACACAGTCCTACGGTGACTTCAGTGCATGATTCAAATGGCATGAGAATCATTGGGTATTATTGGATTCTCTTTCAAGAAATGCTTCTCACAAGAAGTTCTGTCAAATTATTTCCTGTCAATGAGGGACTATCCTTGGAGAAGGAAGTGAAATAACATTGATGGCATTCAGATAATATGCAAACTAATCATTTGTATACACTTGTTTTCAATCAACTGTTTTATCATGACTGAATAAAAAAGACAAATAGGCACTGATGCCAACATCATCATTTCAAAATACAAGTGGAAATAAATATGATCAAGTGAGGCTCCATCATGCTAAACATACAGGAATAGAAAATAAATGTCCTTGGCTTTCCTGATTATTAACTCTACAAAAGAGAATTATCCTGACCACAGCAACAAATGCAAATTCCTCTTCAATAATGGTAAAATGCTCAAAGGAAGATAAAGCCACAGAAAGAGTTCTGTTAACTCACAAAGGAAATAATATTGGAAAGTCTCGATGGGAAATGTCTTCCTTTGAAATCTGGAAACAAAGAAATATTCAATAACTTTTAGATCTATCTATCAGGTGTATATGTGGCCTCTCCTTATCCTGGTCAATTTAGTGCTTACTAGCTGTAATAAACTAATTTTTTTTTCAAAGAAAAGAATATTATTTGAGGCTTGTGGAGCTATGCTATAGACAGAAATTCTACTTACCCTGAAAATGATTAAAGGTGGATATACACAATATGAAATAACAATTATATGTTTCTTTAATTCTTGTCTGTATGAATTATTTTCATTTTGTGTTTGTGTAGTGTTGAAAGCCAGTCAGTCAATGGCATTTAATGAGTGCCCACTGTGTACTCTGGGGAGTTATACAAGGAAACAACTTCTGTCCTTGAGGAATTTGTAATGAAATAGGAGAGACAAGGCAAACATATAAAAAAATATTACAATGGTTGTCATAAAGTCTAGGGCTAGTTTTCTGATGGCAACAACAAAAGACATTTAAGTTTTCCAATTTCTTTTGTTTGAAAGTTCAGAGGAAAATGTCACTTATTTTCAAGTGTTTCTATAGGATTATCTGAATAAATATGAAGATTTATTTTAAGCATTTTGGGAAAATTCCTCAGATTTTAAAGTCAATGTGAGCTTAGCATTGCTGAACTCTTTAGCAGAGTCTCTTAAAATTTTCACTCACAGTTAGGAAACTCTGGCTTAATTTCCTGGAATTGGAACGAGATATAAGGATAACAACCCTATTTTAAACATGTTGATATTTATGTTTTCATGGTTTGGATGACACTATTTAACTTTCGACTAATTGCATATTAGAATTTGTAAGTGGTAGGAGAGTGATACTTTCCTGAATTTTTTTCCAACATCAGTAAAAATGAAAAAGTATTTCAGTTTCCACAAAGCTTAATTTCTGGGCAGTTATTGCCTAAGCATCTCCAGCAAGACCATTGTGTTTGGGACCCGTGCTGTGGCATAATAGGTTAAGCTGGCAACACATACGGGCACCGGTTCAAGTACTGGCTGCTTCACTTTCAGTCCAGCTCCCTACTCATGTGCTTGGGAAAACAGTGGGAGGTGGCCCAAGTTCTTGGGTCCCTGTACCCATGTGGCAGACCTGGAGGAAGCTCCTGGCTCCTGCCTTTGGATCAGCTCGGCTCTGGCCATTTCAGCCATTTGGGTAGTGAACCAGTGGATGGAAGACTTCTTTCTCTGTTTCTCCCTCTCTCTGCCTATAACTCTTCCATTCAAATAAATAAATAAATCTAAAAAAAAAAAAAAAAAGAGATGTGATTGCTGTGTCAGAGTAGCTCCTGTTGAAGTAGCTCCTTGGTTTAAATGAAGATTACTTTGTTTCATGCAAGTGTTTCAGTGTTGTCCTCTGTGCCTTTCTGTCTGTCAGCTGTCCCACTCCCTCTTGATCCTGGTATTTCTTTGCCCCTGGTCCAACACTATTTGTCTGAGCTCTTGTGCTGGAATGTCTCTGGAATGGGCTGCCATTCTGAAGGAGTTTCTCTTCTGAACATTCTTCCTTATTCCTGAATTCATTTCTTTCCTGCAAATCGACAAGTTAATTTCACTCCTATATATTACATTTTAGATACTATATTAGTTACCTCAGATAGAGGAAAATGTATATCTGTCCTTTTGGGACTGGCTTATTTCACTAAGTATAATGGTTTCCACTTGCATCCATTTTGTTGCAAACGACAGGATTTCATTCTTTTTTTTTGTTTCTTTTATTCCATAGTGTATACATACCATAATTTCTTTATCCAGTCATCAGTTGATGGGTTGAAATGAACATTTTGAGCTTCAATGATTATTTACAATCCTTGTCTCTACTGTTGAGGAACAGTGTTTTTTTTCCTCCATACTACATATTGAACTCATTACTTAGTGTAGGGTTAATCTTATAAGTAAACTGAAAATAGATCTTTGTAAAAAATTAAAAGAGGGAATAGGAGAAGAGGAGGAGGAAGGGTGGGAGTAGGCGCAGGAGGGAGGGTAGGATGGGAAGTATCACTATGTTCTTAGATATGAATACATGAAATACATGAAATTTGTATACCTTAAATAGAATTTTTTTAAAAAGAAGAGCTATTAATGACAAGTTAATCCACACTAATTCTTTCTTTCTTTCTTTCTTTCTTTCTTTCTTTCTTTCTTTCTTTCTTTCTTTCTTTCTTTCTTTCTTTGACAGGTAGAGTGGGCAGTGAGAGAGAGAGACAGAGAGAAAGGTCTTCCTTCCATTGGTTCACCCCCCAATGGCTGCTGCAGCCGGCGTGCTGCGGCTGCTGCACCGCGCTGATCCAGGAGCCAGGAGCCAGGTGCTTCTCCTGGTCTCCCATGGGGTGCAGGGCCCAAGGACTTGGGCCATCCTCCACTGCACTCCCGGGCCACAGCAGAGAGCTGGACTGGAAGAGGAGCTACCGGGACAGAATCCAGCGCCCCGACTGGGACTAGAATCCAGGGTGCTGGCGCTGCAGGTGGAGGATTAGCCTAGTGAGCCATGGCGCTGGCCAATCCACACTAATTTTTTCATGACTTTGATAGTTCTTAATGGTCTATTATTTGCATCATGGAAAGAATTTCTGAAAAGAAAGTGAATCAGTTTGTTTCAGGTAAAAATTTAGGGTGAAGGACAACTTGCAAAATCACTTCAGATGTCCTCACATTTCCAGGAAGATGAACTGTCAACCTCCAGTGGCTTATGTTCACAGTCAGAACAGAGTTCAAACTTTTCACCAAGACCTTAAACTTCACTTCCTGTGGCTTCTGCCCACCTTTCAGATCTCATCTCCACCCTCACCTTCCTTCACTGAGCCAAAACCAACTTGAATTCTTCCATTCTCCCAAAAACTTTAGCTTTTTCCTTCTCTGGAAATTCCTGAAATTCTTGAAGTTGCTTCTTTCTGAGCAATCAGATTTCTTATTAAATACCACTTCCTCAGAGAAACTTTCAGAAAAAATCTTATCTTAACAAGAGCGGTTCATCTGTATTTTGTTTATAATACTTCTATATTCTGGAATAATCAGTTATTGTTTCTCTTATTTTTTTTTACCATTGGAAGCTCTTGAGGGCCGAGACTTTATTTCATTGCTTCTGTGTCTTAAGGATTGAGATTATGCTAAAAAATAGTAGATGCTCAATAAACAGTTGATAAAATCATGTTGGCTAACTAATCATAGCTACTACCTGCTATGTTTCAGTTCAGGTTGAGGAAAAAGAAAATACCTGAACACAATTGCTTCACTAATGACAACACGTTTGTAGGTTGTTGATGAAATAATTATCACTCTCAAAGCCTTCTCACAACGTTTGAGTGTGCTGCAGTGCGTATACTTGTGCTCCTGAATTCTTCAGTTCTTTCGGAAGAAACGAAGGAAGACTAACTATAAATCAGGAAGGACTGACAGCATCTGTTGGGAAGGAGATTTGCAGTGGGTCACAGTGTTACCAGGAAGTGAGTGAGGAACGACTGGGAACAAAAGCTGCAGGGAAGAACCTCCGCCCAGAAGCTTGTTGTAGTGAAACTACACGGCATTTCCGTCTGGTACTCCAGGTGTTCGGAAACCTTCAGAGTATGGGTTTGTAAAAGGTTTGATGATACTGTATGATGTATGAGCAGAAACAAGAAAAAGCAGAGCGAGCCCAGGTAGAAAGCACTGGCTTTGGGTTGGCTGGCAGTTGGTTAGGGCAGAGTTCCAAGGAAGAAATATGGCTTCTCTCTGCCATGAGGATAGCAGTGGTCTGTATGTGCTCCAGTCAAACATCCGAAAGAGAGCCTGACTTTTTGTGAGCTCCGTGGCAAGCAGTTTTCTCCCTGCAATGCCAGGTTATATGGTTATTTGAAAGGTATAGTATACTTACTCCTACAGAAATGAAACAAAAAAGAGAAATGGCAGGGTCTGACTCCCTTGCTTGAACTCTTTTTGCTTTACCTTTCTTGTCTCCACCCTCAACTTATTATTTATTTATTTATTTTTGCTCTCTAGAAGCCTTGCCTCACTGATTTTCCAAACTTTCTCAATTTCTTCAAAAGCCATCCTCTGTTTAAGCTTGTGCTCCATGAATATCATAATTGGGAGAGATCTCTATTAACTCAACAGACCAACATCTGTAATATTTTTTCTAAATTTGCATTTCTTTGATGAGTTGTAAGTTGAACACATTTATATTTTTGCTAATTTCTTTCTTCCATAGAGTACTACCTATCTATATCCTTAATCTTTTTATTTTCCTGTTGGAGTATTCCAATTTTTAAAACAGAGTTTACTGGTTTAGGTCATAGGCTCTCTAGCTTCAATTTCCTGAACTTTATGCTGGCTCTTCCATTTCTATGGGACATCAGTGGGCAAGTTACATTATGATGAATGGTTGTGTGCTTTAGTTCTCAACTATAAAATGGGGAAGAACACTTAAGACTATGTCTCAGAGTAATGATGTAAAATATGTTGTGTTTACAGCAATGCCTGACACATAATATATACAGCACAAATGTTATCTATTGTTATTAGATATTTAAATATTAAAGGTATTATTTCTTGTAGGTCATATATTTTTACAAATATTTTTCTTCATTTGATATTTGCCACTTCATTTTTTTCTGACGTTTTGACCATCAGATATGTTAAATTTTAGGTGTTTGGATCTATTGATCTTTAACTTTACATTTCCTTTTTTGCTTTTATGCTCAGAAAGTCTTCTTCAACCAGAATTTTAAAAGAATGGATCTCCCACATCGTTCCTCATTTTCACTTTCCTTTTATGATTCCTTCATCTCTTGCCACGTGGCATCATTTTTTTATCGCTTTCTTTTTTAGTATTTTTTATTTCTAATTGTGGTAAAGTATACATAATACACAATTTATCATTTTAATCATCTTAAAGATAGTGTTCAGTCATATTAAGTGCATTCTCATTGTTCTGTATCTCATCTTCAAAATTTTTTTCATCTTGCAAAACTGAAACTCTACACCTATTAAACAATAACTCCTCCTTACTCCTTTCCCCTAACTCCTGGCAATCATTATACTGTTTGTCTCTATGAATTTGGCTACTCTAGGTTCCTCTTATTTGTGAAATAATACAATATTTATCTATGTGAACTTATTTCACTTAGTATAATGTCCTAAAAGTTCACCCATGTTGTAGCACATGACAGAATTTCCTCCCATTAAAGGCTAAACAGTATTCCATTATAAGTATATACTACATTTTGTTTATCAATTCATCCATGAGTACTGGGTTTGCTTTCATCTGTTGTCAAATTATAAGAATAGCCTCATTCTTTAAAAGATAAAAGATTTATTTATTTGAAAGGCAGAGTTCTGGTGGGAGAGAGATAAAGAGAGAGAGAGAGAAGTAGACCGAGAGAAAGAGAAAGAGAATATGCCATCTGCTGGTTCACTTCCCAAATGGCCACAGTGGCAGGCACCGGGCCAGGCCTAAGCCAGGAACCAGGAGCTTCATCCAGGTCTCCATCAATGGTAGCAGAGGCCCAAACACTTGGGCCATCCTTTTGGGTATATCATCCACTGTTTTTCCTAGGACATTGACAAGAGGCTGGATGGGAAGTGCAGCTGCCAGGACTTGAACCAGTGCCTATATTGGATGCCGGTGTTGTAAGTGACGGCTTAGGTGTTACATCACAACGCCAGCCCTGAGCTTGGCTTCTTTGAGACCCTATTTACAATTCTTCTAGCTTTAAATCCAGAAGTAGAATTACTGGGTAAGGTGATTTTATTTATAATTTTCTGAGGAACCATCAGTGTTTTCCACAGTGGTTGTATCACCTTACATTCTTATCAACACTACACAAAGGTTCTAGTTTCTCCAGTTTCACTATTATTGAAATGTGATGTCAAAATAATGTTCACAAATAAGATTAATAAAATCTATTGTTCAAAGAACTGAAGAAATAGAAGTATTATAGGTTGTTCCTTAGCAATAAGTTCACTCAATGTGAAGCTCACTCAGAGTGAAGGTAAGGGAACAAGCATTTCTGAGTTGAATGGCAGTTTGGTAACATGTATTGGTGAATTTACTTGAATGTTGATCATAATTTTATTTTTGTTTTTAAGAGATAAAACTAGAACCGTAGCAATGCTAACAAGATTGTCTGAGAGACATTAATTGGATAGTTAGAGCATTCTATAGAAAATCTCAGAATAAGAAAAGAAATACTGAACAGTAGTTGTGTTAGAAAAATTTACATTTTTTACATTTGAAAATGTAGCACTGAATAGTTGGTTCTTTTTTTGTTTTTGTTTTTATTTAATGAATGCATCATAGTTGGTTCTTACTATCATATCTTTCAATACTTTTTATTATATGGCTACACCATGTTTTGCTTCCCCATTCACCACATCATAGATGTTTGTTTCCAATTTTTTTACTATAGTGAGTGATGCTACTATGAACATTCATGTACAAGTCATGAGTTCTCATTTCTCTTGAGTATATACCTAAAAATGGAATTACTGAATTATATATAGTATATATTTTTATAATTAATTTAAAATAATTTAAATTAAATTATTTAAATTTAAATTTTAAATAATTTAATTTAAATATATATATTTATAATATGTATTATATATAATCTCAATAGAAAATAGATGTTTCTGCCAAAGTGGACCCTTTTTGGTAAATATTTAATACTTTGTTAAAAATTATTTATTTGAGAAGCAGAGAGAGACAGAAAGAGACGGACACACATACACACACACACACACACACACACAGAATCTCCCATGCCCTGTTCCATTCCCCAAATGCTGGCAATGGCTAGGGCAGGGCCAGGATGAAACTGGAAGCCAAGAACCCAATTGAGGTCTTCTATGTGGGTGCCAATATGGCGAAGACCCATTACTTGAGTCATCATCTACTGTTCCCACTCCTCCCTGCCTCCTCCACCTGTTCCCACCCAGCTCCAGAATGTGCATCAGCAAGAAGCTGGATAAAGAAGTACAGCCCAGACTGAGACCCAGGCACTTGTATATGAGATATATTCATACCAAATGTCAGCTTAGCTAAGCCCAACACTGGCCCCACCAATTGTTCTTTAAAGTAGATATACTTTTTTTTTTAATTATTATTTGACAGGTAGAGTTAGACAGAGAGAGAGAGAGAGAGAGAGAGAGAGAGAGAAAGGTCTTCCTTCCATTGGTTCACCCCCTAAATGGCCGCAATGGCTGGCACTCTGCCGATCCTAAGCCAGGAGCTAGGTGCTTCTTCCTGGTCTCCCATGCGGGTGCAGGAGCCCAAGGACTTGGGCCATCCTTCACTGCACTCCTGGGCCACAGCAGAGAGCTGGACTGGAAGAGGAGCAACCAGGACCAGAACCTGGTGCCCATATGGGATGCTGGCACCGCAGGCAGAGGATTAACCAAGTGAGGCCATGGCGCTGGCCCCTGTCGCTCCCCCTCTTCGTGGAGGAACGACACTAAACCCTGCGCTGTTCTTTTTTCTGCTCGGCCCTCCCCGGGTTTGCTGCTGGTTCTTCCCAGGTTGGCTAACGTCCCTCCCACCTCCGTGGAAGGGCAGTTCCCCCTGCCACTTTCCCCACTTCCATGGGGGAGCGGCACACCACCGGCCGGCTCTCTCGGGGGCTGCACAGGTGTTCCTTCAGATAGATGTTCCTGGTGCATGTTGTCTCTCTCCTCCTTTATAGTCCTCTTCCACCAATCCCAACTCTGCTACCCACAGGCCGAGTACGCTGCTCTCCCCAATCAGGAGCAGGATCAGCTCCTGCAGGTCATCACTCAAGTTGGCGAGAGGCAGCTGCGTAGAAGTTGTTACTCCCTTCTCAGCGCCATATTGTGGGAGAGCAGATGCATAGAATAAGTCTTAATTCCAGTAACAGTCTAGTCCGAGTTGCTCCCCACAGGCCCCTAAAGTAGATATACCCTTTTAGCCTTTTACATTCTCTCCAGTCATGATTGAGAGTTCAATTTCTCTATATTCTCACCAACATTTGCTGTTGTTTGTGTTTGTTTCAAGCCATCTTAGTGCATTTGAGGTTTTAACTTGTTGTGGCTTTAATTTCAACTATGCCCTTTTGAGTTAGTAAAGTCTTTGAAAAACTGTGACTCTCTTCAACTCTCTGGACTCCCAAAACTTTAATCTCCTGCTTAGTCTTGTTTTAACAATCATGGTGCAGCCATAATTCATTCATATATTCATTGATTCATTAACTCAGCAATGATTAATAGAATGCTTGCAATAGGGCATGCAATGTTCTGGGGATAAAAACCTGAATTAAAATGATTCCTACCCTCAAAGCCTTGCCTAACCTAATTGGAAACATGAATGTAGACAGTAATTTTTATAATACAATGCAATCGATGCAAGTAAAGTACAAAATATTAGTCAAGTTCTGGTCTGGTTAATCTTAATATGTCAAGTCCTTTTTGTTGCCTTTTTCCTTGTCATCAGAATGTCTTTCTCACATACCCAAGGTTGATTTCTAATGGTAAGGGAATTAGGTTGGAATGAGATAGGAGCTGACTTGCATCAAACCCTACTGTGGGCCTCACATTTCACTTTACTTTAGTCTATTATCAGGGCTATTATCTGGTTTAGAACTTGATATGCTGAAAACACCCTAGTTTCTGTTCTTGCATCTTAAAGTAGAAAGATCGGATGCAATTTCCATTAGTTGTCCATCTAGTGATAGCATATAGGCTATTCCCCTGATAGATTTAGTTTCACCACTCTACACTGTTTTTCTTAAGGAGGAAGCAACTGAGATGAACAGGAGTTCAACTCTGAGATTCTGAGAGCAATGCATTTTCAAGCAATTTGTAGAAGGTAAAGAAGAGCAATTCACTAAATTATTTTCTCCTATGATCTTGTGGTTTCTGCTGTAATATATTCTTCACTCCACACACCAGGACCACCACCAGCACCACGCTCACTTCCTGCAATCCAATGAGTGACTAACTTGCACAACATTCACACACAGATCTTAAATATTAATGCTATGAAGAAATGCCAGTGATTATTTGATACTTCCTTTGTTCTTGAGCTGAGTTAAACATCGTTTCTAGAAGATGTTTGCATCTTATTACACATCTCTATGGCAGAAATTCCATAATCCATTTCATTATTCAGAAGTCCTGGAGTTTATGATTTAATATGGAAAATAAACTGAAAGAGTAAAGAATTTAAATATCTCATACTTCAAACTCTTAAGTGAATTGGTTGAATGTGTCTGAACACAATATGGATACTTATAAGAATTTTGGTGAAGCATGCCATGGTGTAGTTTATTCATAAATTCTATCA
This sequence comes from Oryctolagus cuniculus, assembly GCF_964237555.1. NCBI lineage: Eukaryota > Metazoa > Chordata > Mammalia > Lagomorpha > Leporidae > Oryctolagus > Oryctolagus cuniculus. The sequence continues at coordinate 115,522,490 of NC_091437.1, forward strand.
GTTCACAAGCCTTTATTAAGTATTGATAAAATATCAGTCAATATGCTAAGTACTGTGAATATATAGATATGAAAAATATGATCCTCTTTTTTTTATTTGACATGTAGAGTTATAGACAGTGAGAGAGAGAGAGATAGAGAGAAAGGTCTTCCTTCTATTGGTTCACTCCCTAAATGGCTGCTACGGCCGGCACTGCGCCGATCCGAAGCCAGGAGCCAGGTGCTTCTTCCTGGTCCCCCATATGGGTGCAGGGGCCCAATCACTTGGGTCATCCGCCACTGCCCTCCCAGGCCACAGCAGAGAACTGGACTGGAAGAGGAGCAACCGGGACTGGAACCTGGCACCCATAGGCACTGCAGGTGGAGGATTAACCGAGTGAGCCATGGCGCCAGCCCAGATGATCCTCTTCTTAAAGGAACAAGCTCATTGGAAAGATGGAGATATAAACAAATTACCACAATCTGCAATAGACATAGAAGAAAAAAGGAAGATTAATCATCAAGACAGGAATCAGTAGAAGTTCCTGAACTCTGTCTTAAATATTTGCGCTGAAAATGGGGCTTGCAGACAAGCATATTTGCAATGTTTAGAAAACTGTTAGAAGTGCAGAATCTTGACTGCCACTCTGGACATACCAAATCAGCATTAGCTTGTTTTCACTGAGCTCTTTGGTGGTTTGTATGATACTGAAGTTTAAGAAATTTTGCCTTAAAGGATGTTGAGGAACGCTTGGGTAAATATGAAGGGAGGGAAGGCTATTCTCCAGAAGTGAGGGTGACATACATGCAAGGGACCATCCTGGGTAGAATTCTTCTCAAAAAGCAACCTCAGACACAATGGTGAATATGAGCAATTTATTAGGGATGGCGTCCCAGGTGGGGAGTTGTGGGGAGCAACTCGGACTAGACTAAGTTACTTGAATTAAGACTTATTGTGTGCATCTGCTCTCCCACAATATGGCGCTGGGAGAGGAGGAAACAGCTTCTACACAGCTGCCTCTCACCAACTTGACAAGCTGCAGGAGCTGCTCCTGATTGGAGGAGAGCAGCGTACTCGGTGTGTGGGTAGCAGAGTTGGGATTGGTGGAAGAGGACTATAAAGGAGGAGAGAGACAACATGCACCAGGAACATCTAAGGGGAACATCTATCTGAAGGAACACCTGTGCAGCCCCCGAGAGAGCCGGCCGGCAGTGTGCCGCTCCCCCATGGAAGTGGGGAAAGTGGCAGGGGGAACCGCCCTTCCACGGAGGTGGAAGGGACGGTAGCCAATCCGGGAAGAACCATCAGCAAACCTGGGGAGGGCCGAGCAGATAAAAGAACAACGCAGGGTCCTGTGTTGTTCCTCCGCGAAGAGGGGGAGCGACAGGGAGTGGGAAGTGACAGAAGGTAGTATTGACTGCAAAGAGCATAGCCTTCCTCTGTAAGCAGCTAGTCTCTGTCCCTTGGGTGCACCTTGGAAAACTGTGTGGAATTCGACTTGGAGTATTCAGAACTCCAGTCATTCTGGAGTTGAAAGCTGCTCCTGGGGGATGCTAATTCTCCAGCCTTATAGATTTTCCACAAGTGTGGACCTCATGGACTCTTTTTTTCCAGAGAAAGACATTAGGCAAAGCGTTGCAGGTGAAAACCAACAATTTGAACTCACAGAAATGGTCAGTGCTGAGGGCATGTGGGTGGGTATCAATGGCAGCTGCTATAGGAATCGAGGTGTGAAACTGCACTATGTGGTGTAAACTTAAGGGTCTTCTAATTGTTCAGCAACCCAGGAGTGTGGGGAGTGCATGCTAAGTATCAGGCTCCAAGGCTTCCTGTATAAATAGGAGCTTTGTCAGGAAGATATGCTGAGGAGGTTGGAATTTATTTTTTAGGTCATTATTTTTTAAAATGAGAGCAGACTTTTGGCTTAGTGGTTAAGATTCTACTTGGGATGCTCCCATTCCACTTCAGAGTTCTTGTGATTGAGTCCTGGCTCTGTTTCCTATTTCAGCTTTCCTGCTAATACACACCCTGGGAGGCAGTAGGTGAGAGCTCGGATACTTGGGTCTCTGCCACCCACATGAGAAACCTAAACTGAGTTCTCAGCTCCTAGGCATTTGGAGAGTGAACCAATTGATGGGAATTCTTTCTGAAACTTTCTGTTGGTCTTGTAAAAAATAAAAAAATAAAAATGGAGTCTCATGATAGAAAGCCCATTTTTAGAAAGATTGTTTTGCAGTACAGAAGACAGGTGTAAGAGAGTGAGGTTGAAGGCAAAGGAGTCTATTAAGAATTACAAAACCAGGGCTGGTGTTGTGATATATTGGATTAAGACTCTGCTTGCAGCACCAGCATCCCATATGGGTGTTGGTTTGTGTCCTGGCTGCTCCTTTTCTGAGCCATCTCTCTACTTGTGGCCTGGGAAAGCAGTAGAAGATGGCCCAAGTGCTTGAGCCCAGCCCTTGCACCCATATGGGAGACCTGGAGGAGGGTCCTGGTTCCTGGATCCTGGCTTTGGATAGCCCAGCTCTGGCTGTTGCAGCCATCTGGGCAGTGAACCAGCAGATGGAAGGTCTCTCTCTCTCTCTCTCTCTCTCTCTCTCTCTCTGTAACTCTGCCTATCAAATAAATAAAATAAATCTTTAAAAAGATTACATAACCTTGGATTTAACTTCTTTAGTTAGGATATCATTGTAGACTGATTCATCAATATCCTTGAGTTTCTATCTGATTCAAAGCATTTTGCAAATAGCTAAATAGCTATTTCAGATAAAATATATTGTATCTCCCTTTCTTTTTTAAAAATAAGATTTATTTACTTGAAAGGGAGCAAGAGAGAGAGAGAGAAAGAGAGGAGCACAGGCAAAGAGTAAGAAAAAGAGATTGAGATCTTCCATAGACTGATTTACTCCCCAAATTGTTACAATGGCTAGGGGTAGGCCAGGCTGAAGTCAGGAGCTGGGAACTTCATCTGGGCCCCCCATATGGGTACCAGGGACCCAAGGACTTGGGCCATCTTTCACTGCTTTCCTAGATACATTAGCATGGAGCTGGATCAGAAGTAGAGCACTCAGGACTCAAACTGACACCCATACAGGATCCTGACAACACAGGATCCACCTATGCCAAGTGCTGGGTCCTGTCTTCCTTCTTTTTCATTAGTCAATTAAAATAATCTGTTCAAGTTTATGTCTATTCAATAAATTATTGCCATTATTATCTGTTAAGTCATGTTGGTATGTATAAATTTGGCTTGGACATGTACATTTTCAGGTTTTGGACACCTAGCTGAGGCCTGCTGTCATTCGGCCTTTATTTTGAAATACATTTTTCCTGCAAGCACAGTAATCTATTTAAACTAATAATTTTCTTTAGCGCCAAATGAAACTATAAGTAAGTCCCCCAATGAATGAAAATATTAATATTTACTCTACTCATGTACATTAGTTACATTTTATTTATGATCATTGCAACCTCTCATATAATAGGAATTTTTTATTGCTATACTCATTCATATCAAACTGTTGTCTTCTACTTCTCTTGGCTAAGACATGTAGGATATTTTAATTAGCCATATGAACAACAACCCATGTACTTATCCTTCTGATATTTAAAAAAAAACAAAACAAAGACAACTTGTCTTAAACATGAAAGAAATCCCTGTTGTATCCCTTCATATGCCTAATTTCAGTGTTGTGTAGAAGCTATTTATGTAGAAAATACCATACCATGTTTTGTAGATTTTTTTGTTTCATCCCTGAAGTGCATTGAAAAGTTTCATTCTGCATTTCCCACTACAGACATCATTATACAGATTTGATGCTCCTTAAAGTCGCCATCTGCTTTATTAAGCCAAACTTTGTTCACCTTGCCATCTGTTGGGATTAACTTTCTACTTCAGCCTTATGTTTACATCCTTTGATTATTCTTACTATTGATTCCTTGGTCTTCTAAGAGCTAGAAATCTTCAATCTACAAAAGGAGGGAAGCTCTAATATTTGACTAATATTGGGTCTGTTTTTGGAATTAAAGGTAAGAATTTCTTGGCTTCTAGCTTATTCTTTTTGTTTGTTTGTTTTGACAGGCAGAGTGGACAGTGAGAGAGAGAGACAGAGAGAAAGGTCTTCCTTTGCTGTTGGTTCACCCCCCAATGGCTGCTGCGGCTGATCCTGGAGCCAGAGCCAGCTGCTTCTCCTGGTCTCCCATGCGGGTACAGGGCCCAAGGACTTGGGCCCTAGCTTATTCTTTAACTGAAAACAAAGAAAATTTTTGGGGAGATTTAAAACTATAAATTTGTCAGAGGAAGACAGTAAGCAAGATGCCAAAATAAAGTCCCAATACTCCATAATCACTAAAGCTATTTTCTAAGAAAGTTATCTACTCTGGGCTGCTTCAGCTTAAAATAACTTAAGTACTGAGGAACTATGACCTGATATTCATTTGTCTTTTTTCTTAGTTGCTATAACAAGGATTCAACAATTATGGCTTAACACCAAATAGGCTTCACTCTCTATTGGGAACCTTACAACAGTAACTGTTATTTTTACTCATACATGTTATTTGATATTCATACATGGAATTTTTTTCTGTGGTTGATGCCACAGGAAACCAGTTCCATGTTTATGTTACCTTATAACACATTCATTGGCTTGAAATCTAAGATTACATGTATTGAGGCAATGGAAGAGTCCATTGGGGGACTTGAACAATGGATTAACTTTTAAGTAAATTGTTAAAATAGTTAAATGATCTTAAAATACTTGACTCAATTTTCTTAATTTTTTGGAGCGGCCTCCTGTGTATACTTATCTGATGGGACCATTAAGAGACCTGAGGAAGAGAATGGGTTTGGATCTGGGTTTATATTTTTTAGGTAAACATAGTGGATTTCTGCCTAGTTTTGAAAAAGTTGCCTACTCCCTCAAGAGTCTGCATTTTTAAAATGTGAAACTGTGGACAATAATGCTTAATTATGAAGATGACATGATGCAAAGTGATTGTCATAGTCATATTTTCAAGGCTTCATAAATGGGAGAAAAATAGTAGCATATCTGTGGATAGCTTTCCCTTTTTGTGAACAGAAGAAAGTGATTTGAAAATTGATGAAAGGATCCAGAATAAAGGTCCTTTTCTTTTCTAAATTTTTTGTAGCTTCCCCCTTTCTTTCACCCAAAACCCCTTATGCCAGTTAGGCAGTATTCATCCTGGGGGCATTATGGGATACCGTTACTGCTATGCACACTGCTATGTGCACATTCCATTTTATTTTCAAGTTCCTTTGTTCTTTGACATTAAGAGGGTTATCAGAATTTTAAGGTCAAATTCAATGAGTTAAAGAAACTGAAGTATAAAATAATTTTTCTACCATCTTAAAACATCTTTTGAAAAGATCAGGACACCTATCTCTTCTCTGTCTCCTCCAATATTAATCCTAGCTGAGCTTTCAATTTTTCATTCTTTATGGTACAATTTATAACACTGATGGCTAGTGTGAAACTTAGCAAAAATGAATATTACCACTTCTTTTTCTTTTTTACTTTTGCTGAAGTGAGTTTTTTTTTTTTTTTTTTTTTTTTTTTTTTTTTTTTTTTTTTTACATCTTTAGGCCAGCTCTTGTTGGCGAACTTATGACAGTGGAAACACCTGCACTTTGGACATAACTCAACATTATATTAAAAGAAGTCAAGCAGCAAAGGTCAGGCAAGAACATGAATTCTGATGCTCATACAGTCCAGCCAGGCATTCTATAGAATCTGAGAAGTCAGTCTCTGGGGAGAGGGAGAACATTGTGTTCTTGCTCAATCACCCTCTAGTGCTGCTCAGGGCAAAATTCCCACATGCAGGGAGGTAGGGAAAATATTTTAGAGTGAAAGTAAGAAGAATGATTAAATGAGGATAATTGCAAAAAGAGAGTGCTTTTTTTCTTTTGCATAGGATGTGGTCTTCCATCTTGGGACCTTGAAAGGGGCCAAACTAAGCAGATAGGCTACGCTGAGCCTGCTTGCAAAATAGACAGATGGAAATCATGTGGGTCCTCATTATCAATACTAGTTGACTGAACTCACCAACATAACAAGCAAGGAGAAAGTTTTAAGCATAAATATTTTTAAATGTTTAAAAAAGTGATTTTTTTATGTTATTAACTATAAACTGAAGATGACCCTTTGATTTAGAGCTAACAGGAAGTTTGTGCAGTTACTTCCTTTATAATTGAAAACTACTGCCCAAACAAAATATTAACAGAAGCAATTGTTTCTAAAACTCACTTTTGGATCTATCAATTTTTTTGGTTAAATTAAAACACCTTAGAAAGAGCCAGTCTTTCCTCCATTTAGGAGAATTGCAACTAGTCAATTATACCTCTTCAAAACATTATCTACCTCATCTTCATATATATATGTGCCTCTCAAATAATGGGCAGATGCTATGATTCATGTCTGTGATGGGATTTTGGTCTCCTGGTTTTAAAATTGCCCATAAATATAGATGCTGAGTTCATTGTGGAAAGCCATTGTGGAAGGTTGGCATTATTATTTCAGAATTGCCCAAAGCTCTTGTTACTGTGAGGGAGGATAAAGCCAAAGTAAATCGCTGAAGAACTAGACATACTGTGAAAAACCTGTTGACTCTTTTTTTTTTTCTTTAAAGCTGATCCAGACTGTGAGAAGCCTTTAAATTTGAAATTAATTTTAATGAAAAAAATTAGGATCACTTGTTTTTGGCTATTTTGAGTCAAGTCATTTCCTTTTGGAACATTAATAGCTCCAAGGTAGAAGGAGAAAAATGAGGTACTTGCTTATGTGATTATGGAAGAAACATTATGTTTTCAAAATGAGGACCCAAGGTAATTGCTTCACTTGAGGAGAAAAGGGAGTATGGCACTCTGGCACATTCCACAAATCAATTATGTGTTAGCAAAACAAGGAGCTTTATAAATGTCACTTCTTTATGTGGAATATATAAGCTCAGATTTTAGAGATAAACCTTACCTCAACACTTCTCTCTCTGCCTCTGTAAGTTTCTAACTTGTAAACAAGAAACTACTCTTATGGTCATGGAAAATCCAGTGAGCCCAATAGTGGAATGTAATACTGTGTGTGTAGGTTAATTCTACCAGGAAGCACAGTGGTGCTATGGGGGAAAGCAGATCCAACTGCATAGCCTGACCTTGGGTGAGTCATGTAGTCATGCTTTGTTGGTTTTCTCATCTGTAAAGTGGCAGTGGTGATACTATCTACCTTGCTGGTAGTCTACAATATTGCTGAAATGTTAGTTGGCTAGCATTTTGAAGGAATGTGCTATTTAAAAATGCCCTGATTGCTATCTCTTCAAAGCATAGAACTCTTCTCACTCCAGGAGCTTTTGTACCTATACAAGGTGTATGTAAAGCTTGGGAAGCAGTAGAATGTGGAATATTAAGACAGAGCTTGAGTTCCATTATTTAAATTATGAAAAAGCAATTTGGTATTTTGTGGGTGGTGAAAAATCCTTTTTGCATTAGGCAATGGCCACTTACAAATGAAAATGAGTAAAATTAAGTTATATTCCCATCACACCTTATTAGAAAATTTAAAACTGTACAGAAAAGAGAAAATATGCATATGTATTAAGGACAATGAATAATATTCCATCCTATCCTTGACATGCACTAATTAATACACTAGGAAGATGCCTAGGTTATTTTCATATGATCGGCTTATAATAAACTCACTGTCATGCTCATGAGACTCTCAAAAAGTTTTATTAGAAACAAGTACTGAAATTACTAGATTTCCAATTTGCAGGAGAAAGGCCTAGAAATTTCTGTTGCTTCAGCCCAAAAACTGATGTGCTAAGAGTTAACAATAATAGGTACTATTTACATGAAAGACTGTTCCCATTCTATGACCAATCTTCTTGAATTTCTACAACAAATGAAAATAGTAACTTTCTTGGAATCCCATGGATAACAAAATTTCTGCTTATAGAAGTAAAAACTTTCAAATAATGTGCACTAAAGCAGAAACAATAGGTCAAGACATTTGAAAGTGCTTTTAGATGACAAGAGATGTTCAGTGATTGTTACAAAAATCCAACCTCTCCATGCCAGGAAAGAATGCACTTTTAGTTTAAGTGTCATTCATTGTTCATAATCCAGGCATGTTAACTAGTAAGAGGAAAGGATGGTTGTTAGGGCCATCTGCCTGTGGTAGTTTTAAACAGAGTAATAATTGTAGCTCTACCACTACCCAGTCTCAAAAACCATGATGCTGACTCATATAAGTATTTGTTTATTTATAGATTCTCAGTGAATAGTATTTGTATGTCTATATTATTGCTGTACTTGTTTGATTTATAATTAACTGTCAGAGCAATTAAACAGCAATTCTTGTCATTTGAGAGGTTTAAAGAGAATCTGCTGTGTCAGTTAAAGATTTGAATGTAGATCAACTTGCCCAAGATAACATTTTTCCCTTTCCCCATTATAGGGATTTTTATATGCATTGCTCTTTCAGAATCCTCCACAGATAGCATACTCTCCTGTTTTGGAAACTCTGTTAGGAACTCAAAAATGCTAACTTTGGGGAAAGTCTTAATAATCCATATATTTTTACAGGGCCACAACAGAAGCGGCAGTGGGTTCAGCAAATGGCAGCCTTTATACCTGTTTTTTTCCCACCTTAACCTGCACGTGTGTATGTAAGTAAGGCAAGTCAATAAACTAATGAGAATACACATGTTTTCTACTGAATTTGCCAAAAGGAGCAACTCAGGCCATTATTGGCTGTTCAGTTAACTAGCAAATACACTTTCCGCTAGAAGGAGGAAAAAGGCAGAGGGCCATGAAATTGCTCAACTATCTGGGAAAACTCAGGAATCATAGGACAGGGAGTTTCAATCTGGACACCCTAAAATTGACTTCTCTGTGAGTGTTGTCACTGCTAACAAGTCACTCTGAAGAGCTGTTAACTGATGACTCGGTTTGCCTATGTATGTTCTCCTAGTGGCAGAATTGTTGGCACCTGCTAGGCTTTGTAAGTAATCCTAGAAAATGGATGCTAAAGCCTTCTGGTGATTCAGCAGTGGGTGGAAGATATTATTGCTGTGCTGGAAGGATTTGTTTCTATAGGCAAAGGGCTTTTATGTATTTGTCTGGGTTATTTAATAACTCAATATATTTGGGTTTATAGAAGCCATTTATTCATGCTTTTCTGTCACTGGAACATTCTACGCTGTTATGTAAGTGCTGAGCCAATCCTGCATGCTACTATTTTATACTTTTGAGTTTTGTACACTGAGTTAAGGACACTCTACATAATTAGCACACCAAAAGACTGTTTTGAGGACTGACTTTCACACAAGTGGAGATTTAACTGCATATTTTAAACATTTTAAAAAATGCAGCATCCTCTTTCAAATTTTCCTCCAGAAGTTCACATCAACTCCTCCCCCCATGGTAAATTACACTTAATACCAACTGGTCCAGCAGGCAGAGCATCTTATCCAATTTATTTCACAGGTATAATCCTGTATTTGAATAACTGAGGTAAACACAGTCAATTGCTACCATAGCATACTGTCCTTGCAACTGAAGACAGTCATTAAATTAAAGGTAATTTATGGTTCTTATCACCACAAAGGGGTGTGTGAAACTTTTTGAACTCTACAATCAAGAAAGACTAACAACACCCTTAAGTCTTAATGTTATTCTAAAAAGTTTGAGGATAGAGCTGATGTTATCTCCTTTCTTAGACCTCCTGCATTATATAATTATTATGTTAAAAAGAAAGAAAAATGGCCAGTGCCGTGGCTCACTAGGCTAATCCTCCACCTGTGGGGCCAGCACCCCGGGTTCTAGTCCCATTCAGGGCGCTGGATTCAGTACCGGTTGCTCCTCTTCCAGTCCAGCTCTCTGCTGTGGCCCAGGAGTGCAGTGGAGGATGGCCCAGGTCCTTGGGCCCTGCACCCGCATGGGAGACGAGAAGGAAGCACCTGGCTCCTGGCTTTGGATCGGTGCAGCGCAAAGGCCACAACACGCCAGCCACAGCGGCCAATTGGGGGTGAACCAATGGAAAAGGAAAACCTTTCTCTCTGTCTCTCTCTCTCACTGTCTACTCTGCCTGTCAAATAAATAAATAAATAAATAAAAGAGTAAAAAAAAAGAGAAAGAAAAATAAAATGTGTTATAATGTTGTACAAGCTTGGTAGGCATAAATTATTGTGAGAAACCTTAAAATACATGGGTTTCATCGAATGAAGTCCATTCATACTCTAGGCCCTGAGTCCCCTGGATGTAATTGTCATAATGAAAAAATCCCAGTTTAAACATCTGTCGTTATGCCAGGTGCTGCACAAAGCAAATTAAATCGGCACGCTTCTCATTCCATAAGAATTTAAAATTAAAGACAGAACTTAAAATTGAGAGTGTATGAAGAGAAAGAGTTCTATATAACAAGTCAAAAGAATCCTTTCTTCTCACATTCTGAACAATCATTCTGCCACCTGGACCTGTCCTCAGCTGTGTTGTGAACAGGATGGACCACACTGTCACCAATGTGCCTTTTAGTCCTAACAGACTTCTGGGAAAAAAACTCTTAAGACCCTCTAAAGCCATGTATTGTAGAAGAGGGTGATGTATGTCAAAATATATTAAAAATATATTTGGATTTTAGAGCAAGACAGAAACAATACGAACTGTAAAAAGGGAGAAGGAATGAAGACATGAAAATAGAGGACATGAGTCTCAACAATGGATTTTTATATTTACAAGGTAATGTTAATTAAAACTGGCTTGTGGATCAACACGAAAACTGTAAGAAAATTGCATTTATCATACAATTTAAGGAATAAAATCCTCAGGAATAGGTTAAGCAAAGAGAATGTAAGAATTTTATATTAAAAACTATAAAATGTCATTACAATCTATTAAAATGACCTTGAAAAGGAAAGAAATCTTGTGCTACAATATTAGAAGACTTCATATGATTAAGATGGCAATACTACCCCAAACTAGAGTATAGATGCAATTTAAGTCCTGATAAAATGCCAGGTGGCACTTTGCAGAAATGGATAATTTCTACCAATCCATGTAAATACAAGGGATTCTACCAACCCCATATAAATACAAGGGAACCAGAATAGTCAAAGCAATTCTCCAAAAAGAACATTAGAAGGTTCATGCCTACTGATTTCAAAACCTACTACAAAGCTACAGTAATAAAGACAATGTAAAGATAGTCATATAAAACAATGGTATAGGATTAAATTTTCAGAAATAAATATCCATTTATGATCAGTTGCTTTTCTTTTTTTTTTTTTAATAAAAAAACAACTGCCACACTTTATTCAAATTCCTTAATCATCTCATTTCCTTTTGAAGAGCAACCAGTAGTTTTCTTTTTTTTTTTTTTTTTTTTTTTTTTACAGGCAGAGTGGACAGTGAGAGAGAGAGACAGAGAGAGAAAGGTCTTCCTTTTTGCCGTTGGTTCACCCTCCAATGGCCGCCGCTGCAGCCGGCGCACCGTGCTGATCCTGGCAGGAGCCAGGAGCCAGGTGCTTTTCCTGGTCTCCCATGGGGTGCAGGGCCCAAGCACCTGGGCCATCCTCCACTGCACTCCCTGGCCATAGCAGAGAGCTGGCCTGGAAGAGGGGCAACCGGGACAGAATCCGGCGCCCCAACCGGGACTAGAACCCGGTGTGCCGGCGCCGCAAGGTGGAGGATTAGCCTATTGAGCCACGGCGCCGGCTGCAACCAGTAGTTTTCAAATAACTTCCATCTTGGCAACATAAAACACTAATGTACATTTGTGTCTTCAAAACAATGTTGCAACATCAACATGTAACACTAAAATCTTCCACAGGGAAGAGAAAGATAATGGTTTTTTTTAAGGCTCATATTAAAACATAAAACATAAGGTGACTTTACATGTAAGCTATCCTAATTTAAAATTTAATTAAATATAGGATAAAATCTTTTATAAGAATTAAATGATATATGAAACCTATTATGACATAAGAATTAACTTGACCTGCTTTGTACCAAGTTGTCATTCAAAATTTTTTTTTTATCTTTTATTTAATGAATATAAATTTCCAAAGTACGACTCATGTGTTACAATGGCTTCCCCCCCCATACCGTCCCTCCCACCCACAACCCTCCCCTTTCCCACTCCCTCTCCCCTTCCATTCACATCAAGATTCATTTTCGATTATCTTAATATACAGAAGATCAGCTTAGTATACCTTAAGTAAGTATTTCAACAGTTTGCTCCCACACAGAAACATAAAGTGAAAAATAATAGATGATTTTTTTAAATGATGATGAAATCAGATCAGACCTATTGTCATGTTTAATCCCAGTGAGAGTCAAGTTGGGAATTGATAATTTCTTTCTTTCTTTCTTTTTTTTTTTTTTTTTTACAGAAGATCAGTTTAGTGTACATTAAGTAAAGATTTCAGTCGTTTGCACCCCCATAGAAACACAAAGTGAAATATACTGTTTGAGTACTCGTTATAGCATTAAGCCTCAGTGTACAGCACGTTAAGGACAGAGATCCTACATGAGGAGTAAGTGCACAGTGACTCCTGTTGTTGACTTTACCAATTGACACTCCTGTTTATGGCATCAGTAATCTCCCTATGCACCAGTTATGAGTTTCCAAGGCTATGGAAGCCCCTTGAGTTCTCCGACTCTTATCTTGTTTAGACACGGTCATAGTCAAAGTGGAGGTTCTCTCCTCCCTTCAGAGAAAGGCACCTCCCTCTTTGAAGACCTGTTCTTTCCACTGGGATCTCACTCACAGAGATCTTTTGCCAGAGTGTCTTGGCTTTCCATGCCTGAAATACTCTCATGGGCTTTTCAGCCAGTATGATCAGTTGCTTTTCAACAAGGGGGCTGAGACATTTCAATGGAGAAAGAATAGGTTTTTGATAAGTGGTACCAGGATAACTGCATGTCCACATATAAGACAATTATATACAAAAAGAAATTCAAAATTGATCTTGAAATTGAATACAAGAGCTAAAGCTATTAAATTCCTAGCAAAAGCATAAAAAATAACCTTCATAGCTTTGGATTAGGCAATGGCTTCTTAAATATGATACAAAAACACTAGCAAGAAAGGAATAACGTAACTAGATCCCATCAAAATTAAAAACCTCTATGTTTCAAAGGTTATGTCTAAGTCTACAAGGCTGCTATAACAAAACCCCTTAGACTGAGTAATTATAAACGATGGAAATTTATTCCTCACAGTTTTGAAAGCTAGAAAGGCCAAGATCATGATGCCAAATGATTCTGGCAGAGTCTCTTGAGGGCTTCAAAGATGGTGGCTTCTCACTTCATCAGCACATGGTGGAGGGGCAGACAAACTCCCTGGGCCTCCATGATTCTATGCATGAGGGCAGAGCCTCAGGATTTCACCGTCTCCAAAGAAACTGCTAGTGCCACATTGGAGAGTAGGCTGCAGTAGATGAAATGTGGGGAGACATAAATATTCATATTATGGCAGGATGCCATCCAGAAAATAAAACAAAACTCACACATTGGGAGAAAATATTTGCAAATCGTGTATCTGATTAGTGGTATATGTACAAGATATATAGAGAACTCTTCTCAAATAATAGCTCTACAATGGAAATGCCATAAATATCATAGTTGCTATAAATATTTCATGATATGAGTAATGTTAATGGTATAATTTAAGTGAAAAAAACAAATTTACTTACAAGCAGTTTTGAACATTATTCACAGATAAGTATGTAGGTAGGTAGATGGATAAAAGGCTGAGAGGAAATAAATATAAATATGACAGTGACCATTTCCTGATGATACAATCATGACTGTTTTCTATATTTTAATTTTACTTTTATCTTTAAAATGTGCTAACTTACAATGAATATCTATTATAGTTATAATAAAAAAGATAACCACTTTTTAAAATGAATATTTATTTTCAGGGCAGAGTTACAGTAAAAGAAAGAGAGATAGATAATGAAAGACAGAAGAGAATGAGATCTTCCATCCACTGGTTTACCCCCCAAATGGCTGCAATAGCCTAGACTGGGTCAGGGCCAGACAAGGCCAAAGCAAGGAGCCAGAAACTTCATCTAGGTCTTCCATGTTGGTAGCAGCTAGATGGGGAGTGGAACAGCTGGTATTTGAACTGGTACTCCTGAGATTCCATTGTCACATTCAGTGGCTTAACCCACAGTGGCATAAACTGCTATGCTACAATGCCAGCTCAAAAAGATAACTATTTTAAATTAAATTTTAAAATGAGCTGTTTCTTAGTATATAGTTGGTCATTTGTGTATAAAGTTAATTGAAAATGGATCTTAGTGGAGAATGGGAGAGGGAGGAGGGGGAGGGGTGGGAGTCTGGGTGGGAGAGTGGGTATGGTGGGAAGAATCACTATATTCCTAAAATTGTACTTACGAAATGCATGAAGTTTATATTCCTTAAATAAAAGGCTTCAATAGGAAAAAGAAAAATTAAAACAAATACAAGAGGCTACTCTGAATTCAGAAAAATGAAATGAGCTGTTTTACTAGAAAAATCCCCAAACCCCTGTGACTGGCTGCTAATCTCCCTGTATCCATGACATTCCTACAGAGTAGGCTACAAGTAAGCATTCTTTCCTTTCTTCCCCCACTTATTTCTTCAAAATTTTGAGCGTTTTTTTTCTGTAAATGAAGAGTGTTGAATTAGACTAATATTTGAAGGTGTTTGTATCTTTTGGCTTATCTAGATCATAAGTTTTGTACCAAATATTAAGAAGGTTCTTGGTTCAGGAATCCACTCTACTGTTACTTGACAGTGATACCCTGATAAATGTGTGCAAAGGAAATTAGGATATTCCTGAGGTTGTAAGTTTTCCTGGGAAGATTTATGTCAAGAAGATATTGTTTGAGTACTTACTCTAAGAAAGCTATTGGGTTAGGCACTGAACAATAATGAATGAATCAATCAGATGCTGCTGCTGCTATCATGGACCTACTATCTGTCACCATTATGTTGAGCCAGTCCTGGACCTAATACAATCAAACCACAACTTTTATTTTTTTCAGACACTACTTGATTAAGAATAAACTATTTTCATGGTATTTCAGCCTACACTTAGGTAACAGTCAGCTCTATAGTCATATTACATTGCAAACATATTCAGTACAAGAAAGGCTTATCAGTGGAAAACAGCAATCAAAATCCCAAATGTTGTTTAACAACAAAACTCCTTTCCCAAGATGGTGCTTACTTTCCTTTGCAAGATGTCCGTGGGAGAGTGGTGGGGGTGGAGTTGGTTTCATATTTATTTATTTTTTTTTCTGTCTCACACCTGCTCTTGCTAGTTAGTTTCTAACTATTTCAGCCGTGGAGCACTGGCAGGGAGAAGAGAGAAAGAAAATGAACAACGTCTAAATCTTCCTAGATGCCAGCACAGAGGCCTCTCTCTGGGGTTGATCGAAGTTTGGAGGTGACATCGATTCTTGGCCTTTTGGCTATGATCGAGTGTGGAGATGAACAAGTGTTCTCGGGAGCTGCAGAGTGTGTCTACAGGGTCTCTCTCTCCTCAGCAAGCCATCTGGTAGGAACAGATGCAGCTGTTCTGAGCAGCCTTTGCACTTCCTTCCAGAGGCTTTTGTTCCCCGCTTCCTGTTTCCAGGCTCCCTTTTTACCTGTGAGCTGTGCCATTCGACAGAGTCCTAAGTGATTTTGTTTCTGCTCTGTGAGCTGGCATGTCTCTCCTTCCAGGAAAGCACTGATTGCTCTCTGGGCCCCGACAACCCCGTGAACTGCTTTCTTCCTCTCCTGATTTCAACCCACGTATTTTTGACTTTCCCTCTGAATTGCCAATCTCCATCCAAAAGACGTTAGGCACACTCGACCTTCCGAAGAGTTGCAGCATGGGGCTCAGGGTAGTTGGAGGTTTCTTCAGCAGTCTCAGCAAATCCTCCCTGGATTCTCTCTCCTACAGTCTTGGGCACCTTTAATATTTTGAAGTACAGAGATAGGTTCAAGAAATAAGGAAGAGTTACCTGGAAATTTTCTTACAAAATCTACATATAGTGATTCAGCAACTCACATTGAATGCCTCGTCTTGGGTAAGTTAGACTTTAACAAATGGAAGTTTGATTAGATGGATAAAGAAAGGATATGCAGTGGTGATGCAATTGGGGAAATACTCAAAAAATATCAACAGCTTTTTTAAAAAAAACTATTAACTTTAATGAAATATAATTCATGTATCATAAAATTCATCTTTTTAACAGTGTACAACTCAATATTTGTTTACAATTGTGTAAAAATCCTAACTACCTAGTTCTAGAACAGTTTCATTTCTGTCAAAAATATCCTATGCCTATTCCTTTTCCTCTATCCCCTAAAATCCACGGTCACTTTCTGTCTCTATTAATTTGCCTATTCTGAACAACTGATAAAAATAAAATCATACAACATATCACATTTTATGTATGACATCTTTTTCTTAATGAAATATGGTGAAAATTCAAACATGTTGTAGTTTCCACTAGTACTTTGTATCTTTTTACTGCCAATTAATCCTCCACTGTATGAATGTATATAATTTGTTTTTATATCATTTGATGGGCATTTGGGTTGTTACGACTTTTGGGTATTTTGAATAATGTGGCTATGAATACTTGAAGTCATTGGATCATATAATAGCTGTCTGTTGAACACCTTGAGAAACTGTTTACCAAAATGACTGCACTATTGTACATTCCCACCAGCAATATGTGAGAGTTCCAGTTTCTCCATGTCTTCATCAACACTTGTTATTTCTTTTTTCTTTTAGTCATCTTAGTGGTTGTGAAGTAGTGTCTCATTGTGATTTTGATTTGCATTTCTCAAATGGCTTATAATGCTCTAATTATTCTCATATGCCTTCTGGCCTTTTTCTTTGTGTTCTTCTTTGGAGAAATGCATGTTCATGCACTTATAGCAATTATTAATTGAATTTTTCTGCTGATAAGTAAATGTCCCTTATTTATTCTGGATACAGATTTCTTACCAGATAGATGATATGCAAAATTTCGTTTCCATCTGTGGGTTGTCTGTTCAATTTTGATGATGTATGCTTTATTAGTTTTTTTTTTTTTTTTTTGACAGGCAGAGTGGACAGTGAGAGAGAGAGACAGAGAGAAAGATCCTTTTTTTTCCGTTGGTTCACCCCCCACCCCCCCCACAGTGGCCGTTGCAGCGCGCTGCAGCTGGTGCACCACGATGATCCAAAGCCAGGAGCCAGGTGCTTCTCCTGGTCTCCCATGTGGGTACAGGACCCAAGGACTTGGGCCATCCTCCACTGCACTCCTGGGCCACAGCAGAGAGCTGGCCTGGAAGAGGGGCAACCTGGACAGAACCGGTGCCCCAACCGGGACTAGAACCCGGGGTGCCGGTGCCACAGGCGGAGGATTAGCCTATTGAGCCACAGCGCCGGCCTTGCTGTATTAGTTTTTTATTTGTTGCTTGTGCTTTTGGTTGAATGTCTAAATCATAGCCTATCCCAATGTTAATAAGAATTACTGTATTTTTCCCTAAGGATTCATCAGGTTAGCTCTTACATTTAGGTCTATGTTTCATTTTGAATTAATTTTATATGTAGTGTGAGGTAGATGCTTTTTATTCACTTGTATTTGGATATCCAATTATCCTTCCACTATTTCATTCAAAATGAAATTCTCAAGATGTACAGCAGTAGCTTAGGTTTTTGGATGTACCTGCACTTACGAAAAAATATATCTGGGTATAATTATTGCTAAAAGATGCTGTATGAGTGGAAAGTTCAGGTGTAAAAATACTTGGTTTATGACCTCTTCAAGGAGTCCTTTACTTGGAATTGAACAATATGAAAATAGTTCTATCTCGACAATTAGTTCGTTTTCTTTTATTTCTACTTTCTGGCAGTCATATACCAAAGATAGCTGCTCTTGCTTCAAAATCCAGTCCTGCAATTCTCAATATTTCTTTCTCTGTGGATGAGATAAGACCAAAGAACAAAAATGAATAATGTTACTGGTAATAAATCATGAAACAAAAAAATTGCACTGAAGATTAAATATATATATACTCTCAGACCTTTATAAAAAGCTTTCACGGTGAGCAGCTCTCAAAGAGATTTTATATCCTAACAAGGTTATTCTTTAACGACGTGACAGCAATAAAATCAGGAAGTTTTTTTTGTTGCTGTTATGAGTGTAGTAAAAGTTAAATGAACAATGTTTCAGGATCTCCCTGCTTCAGTACCTATTGTCAGAATAATTTATATCTTTTTTGATCTACAAACCCAAATAAAGACTCAAACTTTATTATATACCAGTTTAGGAGAATATATTCTACATGTTGGAATTGTGTGTGACCAAGGACTTCATCACAAAAATGTGGGAACTGCATTAAGACCACTGTAAATATAATCTGTTATTATCAGATGTACTAATTTTTAAAACAGTTATGGCATTTATATATTCACTTGTGTTTTTTTTTTTATGTTAGCTTCCTTTACTTTTAATTAGAGCCCTGGGATGTGGAAGAGAGAAAAGACAAAATTGCTTGTCCCAGTTAGTTCCCTCATGATTGTCTGTCATCATTAGAAACTTAATAAGACTTTGCTTTCCTTTTTCCTGTCAAGATATATAGGAAATGTTAGAGTAGAAATAGCCACTTGAGATTTGTGGAGGAGGTAAGGAGGGTCAGACTTCTGCTCAAGGCATCAGGGTTATCACAATCTGATGGAAACGGCTAAGGGAATTAGAAGCAAATAAATGACCACAAGTGGCCATGCAGCCTTGGATTGCTGCTGCTGGGAGCCATGATCCTAGGACTCTTTATGGATAGAGATATAGAAAAAAAAAATCCTTCCTATAGACTCAACACCCAATGAATAAATCAATGTGTACAATAAAATTAAATTATATCAATCTGTTTACACTAAGATCAACAATTCCATTACTCTTTAATATGCTAATGGACAGAAATAACTGAAATCCTAGTCAATGATTGGCAGCTGAGAGAAGTGGCAAAGACACTGTGAGATTCACAAATTAAAAAATCAAGCAGCCAAGTTAAAAAATTGAATTTTTGTGTCAAATATCCAACTAAAGACCAGTTTATCAACTCTTACTCCCACAGTCTAATTACAAGAGCAGTAATGACAGTAATGAATAATGACCCAAGAGAAATAATGAACTGGAGAAGGGATCACAGATGTATATAACATTAAAAAAAAAAAAAGAAAAAAAACCTATAGAAGTCATAAAGTTGAAGGAGGAATGGTGACTGATGAACTGAGTGAAAGCAACCATATTCTATAATATCCTTAAAGGGAGATGCAGTCAATCAGGCATCTAATCTACCAACATAATGGCTAGCTTTCTTCTCATTGAATTTAAAGCAAATTCTGCCAGTCAACCATCTTATCTCACATAGAGCACCTAGTCTGCTTTTCTATTGCTTCATTCTCACACATGACCAAGCACCAAAGATTACCAGATATTTGGCCTGCTGCACAAGGAAGACAAGATATAAGAAATGCATCAGGGAAACAGGGGAAATACCAACTTGAGAAAATAATTACAACTTTAAATTATTAGTATCAGAGATATCTATGAATATACTGCAGATATAAAATAAGATCAGTGTATAGTGAAAACTGAACAATAAATTCCAATTCAAGATGGCAGATTTTATATATATATATTATTTTCTTCTGAGTTCATTAAAATAATAATAAAAGAATAGAATTGGGTCGGAAACGTCCACTAGGAAAATGTGAAATTAAGCATTAAGGGTCTAAAAGAAAACACAGAATACTAATGAGACAGAGTAGTTGACTCACAAGCTAGAGAAAATTGAGTTACTATCATTAATGTGACTCTAAAAGGCATATAGAAATGTGAATATTAACATATTATTACAGAAGTCAAGGAAGAAGGCCCTGGGAGCTGTGGAAATGCCCTAAGTCAATGAAAGCCCACCTTGTATGTTGGAAAATCAAGTTAAAGTAGTCAATGGAGAGGTTTTTATGAAAGAAACAATGATTAGGGATTCACAGTTGAATAACACAGCTTTGGAGTAGAGAAGAGACATTTCTTCCAACTGTTAGAGAGGAAAAAAAAAAAAAAGAATGGAAGCTGAATGACATGAGATGAGATCACAGACAGAATTGGTTGGGCCAGAGAAAAGCTGGGAACTTAAGAAGCTGATTGATAAAGATTTAAATAAAACAATTACCAAGAGAAATGCAATTATTCCTCAGTAATATTGAGATCCTTGCTGAGACTAGAATGGATCATAATGCAGCAAATTACACAAATTAATCATGCTCAGATGCCAGAGTATGGACACAACATAGGATCAAGAGGCCTGCTGATGCTTGTGTAGATCCATGAAAGAGTAAATTGGAGAACAGATGGGCAAGATAAATATAGATATTATCAGACGGAGTTTATGGCCTGGGAGAATATGAAGGGAAAAAGAGCAAGAGCAGTAAGGGTAAAGAGCAGACTTAGTGGAAGTAAGATTGTTCCGAGGTAAAGGACTTGGTAGCCATAATTACAAATAAAGGGAAAGGTCTTTACTCATAAAGTTAGTGTATTTTATATGAATGAGAATGACCAATGTTTAACTGTAAAAGTATCATTTTGTATGCCTTTTAACATTTTTTAATTAGAATATTATATTTTAAAAATTCCCAGACAATTAACTGGTCTGGCAATTAAGATGCCACTTCAGATGTCCATATCCTTTGAAGAGTCTAGTTTAGATTTCTAGCTCCTGCTACTGATTCCAGTTTCCAGCAAGTGATGGCTTTAGTAGTGGGATTCCTGCCACCAGTGTGGAAGACCTATATTGTGTTCCCAGCCCATGGATTCAGCTGGGCCCAGTCCTGGCCCTTGCACGCATTTGTGGAGTGAACCAGTAGGTAGGAGCTCTGTCTATCTAAATAAATAGAACTTTAACATATATATGTGTATTTTTTTAAAAAAAATCACTGATATGGTGTATAACTCTGCAGATCATCTTAAGCCTTTGTTGTGTAGCTAAAGGTGTATACTTCATAGGCAATAGAAATTTTCAAAAACTGTAAATGTGTATATCCAAAAAGTAATAATAACTAATAAAGTGAAAATAGCTTGTATGATTGTTCTTTAAAAGTGTAAGGAGTTATTCCTCAAAAGCAAAATTTCTATTAATGGTACATATGTGGCAGATCTATTTCTAGGAAAGCAACAGTCTATTTTGAAAAGAGATAAGACATCTGTTTCACTCATGACTGCTGGTAAGGGAAAATAACTTCTTCATGACCAGTCAGTAAAACCAAAAGCTACAAAGGCTTAGAAATAAGATATTTGGATAAATGAACACTCCAAGGGATAACAAGTTAATCCGGATACCTTTAATCTATTATGTGTGTTAAAAATACTAAATACATACTACTTTGGATGTCTGTTGCTAAATAATAAACTACTCAAAAATTTAGTAACTTAAAACAACAAGAATTTTTTTTTAAATGTATTTTTTATTTATTTGAAAGGCATACTTAGAAAAGGGAGTGGGGAGCGGAGACACACAGAGAGCTCTTTCATCTGCTGGTTCACTCCCCAGATGGCCACAATGGCTAGGGATAGGCGAGGCTAAAGTCAGGAGCTAGGAACTTCATTCGGGTCTCCCATGTGGGTTCAGAGGCCCAAAGACTTGGGCCATTCTCCTCTGCTTTCTCAGGCACATTAGCAGGGAGCTGGATCAGAAACAGAGCAGCCAGGACTTGAACTGGTGCCCGTATGAAATTTGGTGTTGCAGGTAACAACTTTGCCAGCTACGGCACAACACCGTCCCAGAACTACAAGAATTTTCAAGGATGGATTAGGATTAGCTGTGCAGTTCTGTTCCATAAACAGTTGATATGGCTGAAGTGAACTCAACACTCAGCTGAGCCTGAATGACTGCATACTTGGCTGGCAGCTGGTGCTGTGTGATGGTGGGAAATTCAGCTAGGGCTATTAAATAAAACCAAAATTGACAAATGGGATTACTTCAAGGTGGGAATCTTGTGTACTTCAAAAGACACCACTCAGCAAAGTGGTGAGGCAACTGGAATGGGAGAAAATATTTGCAAACTATGCAACTGATAAAGGGTTAATATCCAGAATCTATAAAGAACTTAAGAAATTCAACAGCAACAAAATGAACAATCCAGTTAAGAAATGGGCAAAGGATTTGAATAGGCATTTTTCAAGAGAGGAAATTCAAATGGCCAACAGACATTTGAAAAAATGCTCAGAATCACTAGCCATCAGGGAAATTCAAATCAAAACCACAATGTGGTTTCACCTCACCAAAGTTAGAATGGCTTTCATACAGAAAACAAACAACAAATGCTTGGTGAGGATGCAGGGCAAAAGGTACCCAAATCCACTGTTGGTGAGAATGTAAACTGGTGTAGCCACTGTGGAAGACAGTATGGAGATAACACAGAAATCTGAATATAGACCTACCATATGATCCAGCCATCCCACTCCTGGGAATTTACCAAAATGAAGTGAAATAAACATATGAAAGTGTGATCTGTACCCCATGCTTATTGCAGCTCAATTCACAATAGCTAAGATATGGAATCAAT
This sequence comes from Oryctolagus cuniculus, assembly GCF_964237555.1. Classification (NCBI taxonomy): domain Eukaryota; kingdom Metazoa; phylum Chordata; class Mammalia; order Lagomorpha; family Leporidae; genus Oryctolagus; species Oryctolagus cuniculus. The sequence continues at coordinate 115,545,079 of NC_091437.1, forward strand.
CCAGATGTCCATCAACTGAAGACTGGATAAAGAAATTATGGTATAAATACACTGTGGAGTACTAGACAGCTGTATAAAATGGAATCCTGTCTTTTTAACAAAATGGATGCAACTGGAAACCATTATACTTAATTAAATAAGCCAGTCTCAAAAAGACAGATACCGTGTGTTTTCTCCAGTCCTGGGTAACTAATAAAGTACCTAAAATGTAGTGTACTGGAGTGAAATGGACATTTTGAGATTCCATGATTGTTTACAGCTCATGTCTCTTCTGTTGAGAAACTGTGTTTTTTTTTTCCTTCATACTATTTTTTGAACCATTTACTTAGTGTATGGTTAACTTTATGATCTTTAAGTAAACTGAAAGTAGATCTTTGTAAAAGTTAAGAGTGGGGAAGGGAGAAAGAGGAGGAAGAAGGGTTGGAACATGGGCAGGAAGGAGGGTAGGGTGAGAAGTATCACTATATTTCTAAATCTGTATATGTGAAATACATGACACTTATATAACTTAAATAATTTTTTAAAATTTATTTGACAGGTACAGTTATAGACAGTGAGTGAGAGAGAAACAGAGAAAGGTCTTCCTTCCATGGGTTCACTCCCCAAATGGCTGCAACAGCTGGCGCTGTGCCGATCCGAAGCCAGGAGCCAGGTGCTTCCTCCTGGTCTCCCATGCGGGTGCAGGGCCCGAGCACTTGGGCCATCCTCCACTGCTCTCCTGGGCCACAGCAGAGAGCTGGACTGGAAGAGGAGCAACCGGGACTAGAACCTGGTGCCCATATGGGATGCCAGCCCCGCAGGCAGGGATTTAACCAAGTGAGCCATGGTGCCGGCCCCAGTAAAAATTTCTTAAAAAGCTGAACAAAATTAAAAGCAATAAGATGCCTCTCTTTTGCTCTGGTTGCCTTTCCATAGAGTTTGGCCTTCTCAAAAAGTAAACATTAATTGTTTAGCTAAGTGAAGCTGAGGCTGTTTTGCACATCACACAGTGTTAGTTCTGCTATATTCTTTTTTTTTTTTTTGACAGGCAAAGTGGACAGTGAGAGAGAGAGAGAGAGAGAGAGAGAGAGAAAGGTCTTCCTTTTGCCGTTGGTTCACCTTCCAATGGCCGCCGCTGCCGGTGCGCTGCAGCCGGTGCACCGCGCTGATCCGAACCCAGGAGCCAGGTACTTATCCTGGTCTCCCATGGGGTGCAGGGCCCAAGCACTTGGGCCATTCTCCACTGCACCCCCTGGCCACAGCAGAGAGCTGGCCTGGAAGAGGGGCAACCGGGACAGAATCTGGTGCCCTGACCAGGACTAGAACCCGGTGTGCCAGCGCCGCCAGGCGGAGGATTAGCCTAGTGAGCCGCGGCGCCGGCCTCTGCTATATTCTATTCAACATAACAAGTCTTGAATCTGGGCAGATTCAAGTTAGAGTGGGGACATATGAGACTGTCATTTTGAACAACACAGTCATTGGGGCCAGCATTGTGGCATAGTAGGTTAATTCACTGCCTAAAACGCTGGCATCCAATATGGGCACCTGTTCAAGTCCTGGCTGCTTCACTTCTGATCCAGATCCCTGCTAATTTTCCTGGGCAAGCAGCAGAAGACACCCCAAGGGCTTGGGTCCTGCATCTATGAGGGAGGCCCAGAGGAAACTCCTGGTTACTCGCTTCAGCCCAGCCCAGCTGAAATCGGATATGACCCCCTAAAATCTACACAAAATTGTGGCCCCTTAAAGTTCCCCAGAATTGCTATCTGGGATGCCACATGTGCTACCGGAATTTGGGGTACCATATGATTTCACCATATGCTTGCTAATAGTAAGCCCAAGAGGGTTCTAGCCTAATATTTAGAGAAGAATTCTAAATACCAGCACAGATAAACGAGGTAGCATGGTACGTTTAAAGCTTTATTTAGTGAGAAAGATGCATAGGAGAGTGAGAGCTTTATTATTATTGCTGGATTACCAGCAATCCAGGTAACTGTCCGCTGTGTTGGAGTTCACAGACGTGACGGCTTTGGCAAATCCCCCAGATCAAAGGTCTGTATGACGCCAACCACTCACTGGGGGTATAGTGACGGGGGAGGGCACCAGGACTTTAATTGACAACAGGAGGTTGCTAGAGTTAATGAGGTGCTCAAGGACCTGGGAGAAAACTTGTCACAAATAACCACCAGGATGGTTCCTGGTGCTCAGTATGAACTCTCTTGGGCTTACTAATATTGGGGATTTATTAGGAAGCAAATGGTGAAATTGTATGGCACCCCAAATTCCAATAGCACATGTGGCATCCCAGATAGCAATTCTGGGGAACTTTAAGGGGCCACAATTTTGTGTAGATTTTAGGGGGTCATATCCGATTTCACAGCTTGGCTATTGTGGCCATTTGGGGAATGAACCAGCAGATGGAAGATCTCTCTCTGTCTCTCTCTCTCTCTCTCTCTCTCTTTCTCTGTAACTCTGCCTCTCACATAAATAAATAAATAAATAAATAAATAAATAAATCTTAAAAGTAAAAAATCAGTTATTGCCCCAGAATAACTTTTTGGTAACCCTGGGGGACCCAAAAGATGATGTTACCTAGTGATGTCATAGCATTCACTCTGATGTTTTCAGTTCACTTCGTGATGTTCACTCAATGATAAAATTGTCTAACATACATAGCAGTATGTGTGTGTGTTTATAACTTTAATATATGCATATGGTTTTTAAAAATAAAAGGTAAGGAGGTCTTCTATGAAAACTAATGATCCTCTAAGTGGCCTCCACCCTCTGCTCCACTACCAAGCAAAAATTACTTCTTTCTGCTTTTTGTTCTTCTGATGGCTGTCTCCACCAGGGCCTGGGATTTGAATTTATACTATACAACTGACAAGTGGATAAGTTAGCCTACCACTGTTTCATAGATGCTCTTGGGTCCTAGAAAAATTAAGTATTATTGATAGAGCAGCAATTCACATGTGCCTCATATTTGTATTGGTTCCCTTCATCCTTCTAAGTCCCACAGGGTGAGAAGGAGGGTCTAGATCAGTGCCAGTACAGGTAGTGGATGGTGTAACAGGGAAGGACACAGAGCTTAGAAGTTCCATTGTTTTATACCAAGTGGTAAACAAATCTGCTCTTTGACCTGCAGGGATATTATCTCATTCTTTTAGATTGCTCCTTGCAAATAGAGCCCGAGATATGGCTTAGTTAAAGGGCGATCTGGGCCTTGCATTTTTGGCATACCCAGTAAATTGGGTCTGAGCACAAGGAACTTCAGCAAGAGTGTCTCCCAGTGAATTCCTATGTCTTAAACCAAGAGTTGACAATTTTTGTTTTCTGTAAAAGGCCAGATAGCAAATAGTCTAGGCTTTTTCAATCACATACATACAGCAGGCACAGAACATGTTACACATTCTTCTGTTTTGGCTACTCTTTAAAAAAGTATAAAAGGCATTCTGAATTTACCAGGCACACCAAAGCAGGCTGTGGGTTAGATGAGGCCACAGGCCATTGTTTGCTAACCAGTGTTCTTGATAGTACATTGTTTATATTGTGTCTTAGTGATTTATAAATATTAAACCTTATCTATTGATTTTTATCTGTGATGGATAAGAAAGTAGTTCATTTTCACTTCACTTTTGTCCCTTTCTATATATTTAGTTTTCAGTTCCTCTATTCATAAAATTTACAATTACAAATCATATACTATTCTATGTTCTGCTAATTGTTGGTGGTGTCTTTGGACTCCCCCCTTTGTAAAATGATATTTTTGGTGTTTTTCCCTTTTATCTCTCTTTCCCTTGCCCCACTTCCCAATTTATAGCTTATATTTAAAATGTTAACATTACTTCTTCTCTTTTTAAAGATTTATTTATTTATTGGAAAGGTGAAGTTACAGAGAGGCAGAGGCAGAGAGAGAGAGAGAGAGACAGAGAGAGAGACAGAGACAGAGAAACAGAAGTCTTCCATCTGATAGTTCACTCCCCAGATGGCCACAATGGCCAGAGTTGTACCTATCTGAAGCCAGAAGCCAGGAGCTTCTTCTGGGTCTCCTGTGCAGGTGCAGGGGCCCAAGGTCTTGGGCCAACTTCTATTGCTTTCCCAGGCCATAGCAGAGAGCTGGATCAGAAGTGGAGCAGAAAGGACTCGAACTGGAGCTCATATGGGATGTGGGCACTGCAGGTGGTGGCTTTACCTACTATGCCACAGTGCCAGCCCTCCTCCCACTTTTTTTTTTAAGATTTATTTATTTATTTGAAAGGCAGAGTTACAGAGAGGCAGAGGCAGAGGCAGAGAGAGAGAACATTACTTCTAATCTGTATTCTATTTCCTAACTATAATTTTTCTTGAATTCCTTTATATGGAACAATTATCAGTCTTAAAAATAAATAAGCAGTATTTATATTATGATGACTAAATGTTGTGCACTGTACTGACAAGACTCAAACTGGGATTAATTTTCTTTTCTGACACTTCTTTCTGTTCCCCACAAAGTTACTAATTGTCTTATTGACTTTTATATTCTCATTTTATTGAATTCTTGAATTCCTAAATTTCTCACGTGTATTATCATATCTTTGGAATCCTTTTTTCCTAGATACTGCTGATGGGCCCTTGCATATTTTAACTGCAATATGGATTGGTTGTTCTGCTAGGCTCACTGAATAGCCAGATTTCTGGAATTTTATTCATTCATATGCTATATTGGCTGAACTGTTTCCTAAATCTTCTGTCTTCTTCGTGCTTTGTTTACTTCTTTATTTGGCTGGGGTTTCAAGTATATCTAAAATAGGATACATGGAACATGTTTTCTCAGCCTGTGATTGTTTAAAAAATTTTTTTTGTATACTCATGCTGGTTGATATGGTTTTGCATATAGAGTTCTAGACTCAAAATAATTTCCCTTAAAATTATGAAGGCTTTATCCCATAACTGTTAGCACTGGTATCATTGAAAAGTTGTGTAAGTCTGGTGTGATTCTTGTTCCTTTGTAGCTACTACCTAGACCATGTATGAAGTGGGTTGAACTTGAAGCCAGCTGATCTCTCTACCTTTGAAAAGCCTACAGATGCCTGAAACTATGAAATCTCAGTTATAAAAGAATGTGGAAACAAGAAATGGGACCAAAAGGTGGGTGTGGTAGTCAGAATAGGCTCTTCAAAAAATGTACATTTCCCTAAGAACTGTAAATATTTTATATTCTATGGTTAATGGGAGATTGCAGATGTAAAGTTTATTGAACTTAAAATAGAATAATTGCCCTGGATTATCCGTGTTGAAACAATCCAACCACAAGATAACTTAAAAGCAAAGAACTTTCTCTAGTTGGAGTCTGGGGGATATGAGCAGGACAGGCACTTCACTTTGGGGAGTCATTGAACTGACATCAAAGCACCTAAAGAGGTAGGAGCTTTGACATTAGGATGAAGGTGCAGGCAGCAAAAGGCATAAGGGGTTTGAGAAGCCCCGTCAGTAGTGTAGACTTTGAAGCCCAGGCTGCAAAATGTTAAGGAGAACTGTCAGGTGAAGACTGCTATTTATACATATCTGTCTCTCTAAGAAAATCCCTACAGTACCTTAGACATAGGTAAAGGACATAAATGCCCAAACAAAGGATGATGGTTGAAATGAAGTGATTGTGTTAGTATGAAAAAAGATCAGGAGTGAGTCCTGTCATAACTATTCTAGTCAGGTGATGAGCCTTCTGTAGGGCATCTAATCTGGAAAAGATGTATACAACATGGTTACATCTTGAGGACACCAACTAAAAATGGAGAGAATGCAGGAAACTGAGAGAGCACTGACAGACCAAAAAACTATTTTGTCAAGACTAACAATACTACTAACAGCCTGTAGTATTTGTTGCTTTAGGCACTAGTTCCAGCAGATTTTTAAAAATCTTGATGTATATATTTTTCACTTAGTGTGAATATGAAGCTTGTATCTTGATAGTATAATCTTTTCATGAACTGCTACTTTCATTTATCAAATTTTGCTCATAATTTCATTACATCAAATAATAATGTAGAGATGACTTAATGAGTTCTTTAGCTTTAGGTTCTGAAGAATTATTTTTAAAAAATTATACATAGGGAATTTTAAGCACAGGAAATTCATTTGAATAATCAAGTTTTTATAAAATGTTTCCATTGTGTCTTTATTAAAATTAGACTATATATAAAAACTAATCCACAAAATATTTATCAACATGACTCATGACTCAAATGGGCATTAACTCTCAGCAAAAGTGGTTAAATTGGATCACATTAAAGGGACACCCTTGGCTAGCGCCACGGCTCACTAGATTAATCCTCCACCTGCAGCGCCAGCACACGGGTTCTAGTCCCGGTTGGGGCGCCGGATTCTGTCCCGGTTGCTCCTCTTCCAGGCCAGCTCTCTGCTGTGGCCCAGGAGTTCAGTGGAGGATGGCCCAAGTGCGTGGGCCCTGCACCCCATGGGAGACCAGGAGAAGTACCTGGCTCCTGCCATCGGATCAGCGCGGTGCGCCGGCCGTAGCGCGCCAGCTGCAGCGGCCATTGAGGGGTGAACCAACGGCAAAGGAAGACCTTTCTCTCTGTCTCTCTCTCTCACTGTCCACTCTGCCTGTCAAAAAAAAAAAAAAAAAAAAAAAAAAAAAAGGGAGGGACACCCTTAGGGGTGTTGTGGTGCTGTGGGTTAAGCTTCAGCTTTGACATCAGCATCCCTAATCAAAGTGCTGGGGCTCACATCATGGCTGCTCCACATCCATCCAGCTCCCTATTGATGTGCCTGGGAAAGCAGCAGAAGATGGTTGATGTACTTGGGACCCTGTCATCCAAATGGGGGTCCTAGATGGAAATTATGGTTCCTAGCTTCAGCCTGGCCCAGTCTATTTGGGGAGTGGGCCAGTGGATGAAAGATCTCGCTCTCGCTCTCTCTGCCTTGCAAATAAATAAATATTTTTTCTTAAAAGAAAAGACACCTTTAATAAAATAAGGCATATAGGGTGACAAACCATCTCGGTTTGTCCAAGAATGATGAAGGGTTTCTGGAAACACAAGATTTCTAATGCTAATTCTGGGAGACTCTCAGGAAAATCAGGATGATCACTCCACAGCAAGCAGATATTTACTAAATCTCTCTCTGACAAAGGAAATCACAATTGAGACCACCTGCATTCACAAAGCTTAATTCTCATGACTAAGAATAGGTCATTTATAATTTGTTCTGAAAAGTTTTGCCAGGAAAGAAAAATAAGACTGTAAACCGATGAGCAACTTTACTGCTCGCTTCTGCTAACTCATGAAAAATTAATTTGTCCACATAAAAGATTACTCACCTGGAATAACAGTCTCCTTCTCAGGACAAAGATTTGTTTACCAGATTGAAAAACTCACAAAATAACTATGCATTTATGAAGACTCACTTCGAGATCCTTTTCTTGCATGTATCAATTCTATACCATTACTGGGTCTATACTAAGACCCAGATGCAGGGTCTTAGTCCACCGAACGAGGATGGACTGGGTCCGAAGAAAGGTAAGTGCGTCACTCACCCATTCCCCAGTCCCCCGATCCCTAGGACAGTCAGACGCAGCGGGGAGTCAAGTCAAGTAAGCAAGACTCATAGAATGGTAGATGTCCTAAACAGCACTCTGGCCTCAGAATCAGCCCTTAAGGCATTTGGATCTTGCTGAAGAGCCCATGAAAATATTTTAGGCATGGAAAGCCAAGACACTCTGGCAAAAAACAAAAACAAAACAACAACAACAACAACAACAACTAAATGAAAGATCTCTGCGAGTGAGATCCCAGTAGAAAGAACGGGCCATCAAAGAAGGAGGTTCCTTTCTCTGAAGGGAGGAGTGAACTTCCATTTTGACTATGACCTTGTCTAAATAAGATCGATGTCCACGAACTCAAAAGGCTTCCATAGCCTTGACAACTCATGACAAGAGCCTAGGGAGATTACTGACGCCATAAATAAGAGTGTCAATTTGTTAAGTCAACAACAGGAGTCACTGGGCACTTACTCCTCATGTAGGATCTCTGTCCTAAATGTGTTGTTTAATGTGAATTAATGCTATAACTAGTACTCAAACAGTATTTTACACTGTATGTTCTGTGTGGGTGCAAACTGTTGAAATCTTAGTATATACTAAATCGATCTTCTGTATGTAAAGAGAATTGAAAATGAATCTTGATGTGAATGGAATGGGAGAGGGAGCAGGAGTTGGGAGGGTTGCGGGTGGGAGGGAAGTTATGGCGGGGGGAAGCCACTGTAATCCATAAGCTGTGCTTTGGAAATTTATATTTACTAAATTAAAGTTAAAAAAAATTCTATACCATTTTATCATAATGTTTTTAGTCTCAACAGATGTCTATATTGAAAAATACAGGCACAAAATCTCCATTAATATACACTTTTTAAAAATTATTTATTTATTTATTTGAAAGAGTTACACAGAGAGAGGAGAGAGAGAGGTCTTCCATTCATTGCTTCACTCCCCAATTGACCGCAACAGCCGGAGCTGCACTGATCTGAAGCCAGGAGCCAGGAGCCTCCTCTGGGTCTCCCACACAGGGGCAGGAGATCATCTTGTACTGCTTTCCCAAGCCATAGCAGAGAGCTGGATCAGAAGTGGAGCAGTCAGGACTCAAACTGGTGCTCATATGGGATGCTGGCTTTGCAGGCGGCAGTTTAACCCGCTACACTACAGCGCCCCCCTGCCCTGAATATACACTTTTGACTTTCCTTTTAAAACTTTCTTATTTATTTGAGAGGCATAAAGACAGAAAGATAGAGATAGATAGACACACAGAGAAACCTGCTCTCTCCTGGTTCACCCGCTAAATTGCTACAGCAGTTGGGGCTGATAGACTAGGCTGAAGCCAAGAGCTGGGAATTTAACCCAGGTTGCCCATGTGTGTGAGAGGAGCCCAGTCACTTGAGCTATCACCATTTCTTCCTACAGTCTGCATTGGCAGGAAGCTGGTATCAGGACCTGGAACTGGTTATTGAAACCAAGTGATCTGATATGTAAGATGGACATCTTACCCTCTAGGCTAAAACTTGCTCTTTGACTTCCCTTTTCTGAGGCTCTAGACTGTCAAGAGTAGTGCTTTCACATACTGCAGTAAGTTAATAAAGTTCACTTTTTTTGATCATTATTCTGCTAGTTTTTCAAGGCAGTTAGCAATTGAAAAGTTTCTGATAGTTGAAAAGTTTCTGATATGATGAATTCTCACGAATATCAGAAAAAAGCAAGAACACCCAATTAAAAAATTGGGAAAATATAAATTTAACGAAGAATTTATAAAAGAATATACAAATATCTAACAAATATAAAATGGGTTGAACTTCATAGATATCAGAGAAATAGATAATAGGATCATCCAGCAGAACAGCTCAAATTAAGGTGCTGGTGAAGAACATTTGTACACTGTTAATAGGGTTGTAAATGGGTACAATCATTTTGGACAATAATTTAGTGTTATAAGGAATATATTCTATGACCCAGAATTTCCATTTGTGGTTATAACCTCCTCCATTAAGTGATGAATAGATGCACAAAAGACATAAGAATATTAATATGGCATTATTTGTTACAGCTGCAAATATCCATTATCAAGAAAATAGAGAAAATTTTACATGCTCATACAATAGAGTAACACACACCTATGAAGCTGAATGAAGTCAAGCTCTATCCAAGAATTTAGATTATTTGCATAAATATATTAAGGGAAAGAAATGAATCGCCTGATAGTCCCCGTTGTGTGATCCTGTTAGTATATCTTTCAAAATAACCAAAACTAATCTCTGATATAACATTTTTGTGGTTGCAACTGGGCGAGATTTGGACAGGTGTCTGAGATATTAGTAATGTGTTATTTCTTAAACTAGGTGATGTCCTGTTTACCTAGTTAGTGATAATTGAACTGTACTTTTGTCATCTACTTTTGTATGTATGTATTAGTTATCTTTTGCCATGTAGAAAAAAATCCCAAAGTTAGTGACTCAAAACTAAATAAAATAAAATAGTCATTTATTTTTCATGTATCTACATATTCGGCATGTTTTATGAGGGGGCATCTTGTTTCTGCTCCCTACTCCTTTCAGCTTAGGTGGTTGAAGACTAAGGAAGATTGAAAGTTGGAAAAATCTAAGGATTCCTTTACTTATATGTCTGACAGTTAATATCACGTGTTGGCTGGGATACCTACAAATGGCCTTTCCATGTGACTGTTCAGGTTCTTGTAGCACGATGTCTCGGTCCAAGAGTGAGAATACTGATAGAACAAGGCAAAAATGCATGGCACTTTTATGACCTAATGACTTAGAATCATTTCTACCGTAGTCCAAAGATCAGGACAACTACAAAAGCCTACCTAAGTTCAAGAACCCCACTGCTCAATGGAAAGAATGTGAATGTTGCTGGTAAGGAAAGCGTGTGAGATGGTCTACATTATCATGATCTTTTTTGGAAAATATGATTTGCAGCATTGTGATATAATTTTTAAAAATCCCTGATAAACATGTTGCAAGTTAAAAAAAATACAAAATAGCAACCCCTGGTGGTTGTTTTAAAGTAGAGAGAATCCATATGATAAGCAATGACTTAAAGGGAGAATTTAGCAACCTGGAACTGTCAATTATCACAAATTAACTCATTTATTGAGCAATTAGCATTTGCTAAGATCTGGGAGATATAGAAACGGATAAGGCAAGGTCCTTGCTCTTATGGGACTCATGGAATAGACCAAATCATTTCATCATAATTTTAATGTTTTTGTTTAACTTTGAGGGCATGCAGGATGCTGGCTCTGTGGGTAAGTATTACAAGAGTTGGTCTCTGATCAAAAGCACCTTACACTATTTCCTATTACATTTTTGTCCCTGGTGTTCTACTCTGTGTGGCCTACATAGTCAGTGTGTGTTTACTGTCTGTTGGAGTCTGGAGGGTAAAGATGCCAGTCACTTGCACCCAGCAGGTCCCATTACTGCTATTCATATTATCACTGATTTAAATAATCATGGCTTTCTTAATTTCTCAAGGATACCACTCTGGACGGTATATAGATTTAGCTAGAATTAAAGTAAACTGGGGCAGTGCATTTGGTTACAGAATATAGCATTGTGTCCTACTAAGGGCAGCTCCTCTATCAGGGGAAAGCTATATTTAACTCACTCTTTTTTAATTGCTTTGATGTAGTTCCATGAGCATTGAAATTTAATCTCATTGGAAACTTTCCCTTTTTATAGATCCATGGCCTTTCTCAGATTTAAAAAAATACATTTACCTATTTTTTGCAAAGAACAAATACTCCATAATAGAAAAGAATATTATCAGGAAATGTAGTATTTTAAAATCAACAACATCTAAAACATGAGGTAGAGAAGTGAATTAACTTTAATAAAATGCACAATTATTTCCTCTTTTATAAATCATGTGAAGATGGGGTAGAACACATATTTGTGTAAACTTGGAGCACTAGCTACTATGGTGCCACAAAAACTTCTACAGTGAGTCATGAAGATTGCCAGAATATATAGGTGGTTTTTATATTTGTTTGTTTATATCTATAATACAGACAGAATGCATCTGAAGGCTCTGTTGTCAGAAGTTTTCTTAGTTGCAGTGTGCAGGAGCATTTCCAGCTAGAGAGTTGGTAGAGCCCTTCCTGTGGAATATTCAGAAGCCACATAGAATAACCTGCTAAAGGCAGAATTGGATGCTTATTGGGAAGTGGTTTCTCCCACTAACGTGAAAATATCTCTTGCCTTCTCAGAAAGTTGCAGTGACTCCTGCTACCCTGGTCTTTTCCATTTTCAGAACATTTCTCACTGATCTGAATCCAAACCTATTCTTACCAATCCCTTTTCTTTGGATAAATGAAAATCTATCTTAGGATAGACTAAGGTACTGATATTCTAGTGTCTAAAGACAACTTTCATGTCTACTTGTCCAGATGAAAACACCTAGACATTTCAATATTCTTTAGCTACTCTCTTGTAATATTTCTTAGACCCTTCTGTCACTTTTTCAAAGTTCGTATAGACTTATATGTAAAACAAGAAAAGTGCTTACTCTGGGTACTGTGCTAAGTACTTACAAACATGTATTCTCATTTCATTTTTATAGTGACAAAGTCACAGAGCAATGGCCTGAGAAAAACACCTGGCTTCATTTTCAGGTGTCCCCACTTCTCCACAGTCACATAGGAGTGAGCACTGACTAAAGGATTGCCATTATTTAAAGCAGTAGTGCACCATCATTGAGGGTGTGTTAGAACAGGGAGTTCTAGGTCCTACCCCAAAGTCTCCAATTCAGCTTTTGGATGAGGCCTCAGGGTTTGCATTCCTATTGAGTCTCAAGTGATGCTGAGGCTGCTTGTTTGAAGACTACATTGTGAGAATCATTGATTGAGTTTCCTGGTGCTTGTCTCAGGATCTTGCAATCACAGCAACACACTGATGGTTAACAGAAAGGCAAGAGAAAGTATTGCTTTCTCTGGGAAGTATATCCTGATGTAGTCTTGCTTGCTTTGCTTTTTTTCATCCCTATGTGGTACTACATTTAAACCCTGCAATCCAGGGAATGTATCTCTGTTATTGCATCTATCTCAGGGCTTGTCCAAGATATAGTTCCGTTCTTGTCTATGAGATTGTAGGGCTTTAAACAGAAGAAGCTACTTGATTTTGCTGAGTACCCTGACATCTGTCCAAGTATTTAACATTGTGCAGCAGCCCATTTTTAGAGTGAATTGGAGAATAATGTATATGACATGGTAGTTACATATGTAGGTGCCAGAAAGGTATGAACTAGCTGCTATGTCTTTGATGACATAAAAATTTCATCAAAGAAGGAGGTACCTTTCTCTGAAGGGAGGAGAGAACTTCCACTTTGACCATGGCCTTGTCTAAAAATTATCAGAGTCAGTGAACTCAGGGGGCTTCCATAGCCTTGGCGACTCATGACAAGAGCCTAGGTTGATTACTGACGCCATAAACAAGAGTGTCAATTTGTTAAGTCAACATCAGGAGTCACTGTGCACTTACTCCTCATGTAGGATCTTTGTCCTTAGTGTGCTGTACATTGAGATTTAATGCTATAACTAGTACTCAAACAGTATTTTTCACTTTATGTTTCTGTGTGGGAGCAAACTGTTGGAATCTTTACTTAATGTATGCTAAACTGATCTTCTGTATATAAAGAGAAACGAAAATTAATCTTGATGTGAATGGAAGGGGAGAGGGAGTGGGAAAGGGGAGGGTTGCGGGTGGGAGGGACATTATGGGGGGAAAGCCATTGTAATCCATAAGCTGTACTTTAGAAATTTATATTCATTAAATAAAGTTTAAAAAAATGAAAAAAAATTCAAGAAAGATTTGAAAAGTGTGGGCTGAAATGAAAGAGATAAAACATCATAAAGGAAGTAGAAAATTTCAAATTAAGATTCAAAAGTCATTTAATTAAACACAGGATAGAGACAAATAGTTTTTGTTGACATTGGTGTAGAAAAGTCTTAGGAGTTTTAGTTCAATATTAATCAATAGTGTGAAGTAGCAACTAGAACAATAAATACCATCATGGGCCTTATAGAGAGATGTAGATTACTTGCATAGTGATAGTATTTGCTTCTTTTATTTTAAAGGCAAGAGCAGTGTCTCAAAGAAAAGAACTTAACAGGAGGCTAGATTCTTGTTCCCAGTTTATTATACAAAGCCAGATTATCTATAAACTACATAGTCTTTTGTCTGGCCCTGTTTTAATTTTACTTCAGGAAGACTTCATTTAAAACATTTTATGAACATCAAACTTCTAACTATGGATCCCTTTTGCTTTTTGTCCCCTGGAGAAAGTTGAAGTCAATTCTTATTAGAGCATTTAGCATTTAAAATAGGCTTCCATTGTTCATGCCTCTTTTCATCAACTCTTAATATTTTGAAATGGGTCTCTTTTGTACTTACAGTTCATAGGTTTAGTTTTAGTTCAGGTAAGGGGATTATTGAAGGAAAGAACAGTTTAAATGAAAACCATTTTTTCCTAAGTATCTATGCAGAGCTAATTTCTCATTAGAAAAATGAACTGATAAATCCTATAGGAAATATTGAATTTAAAAGTAACTAACATTTAAAACTGAAAAAAAAAATGTTACTTTCGGACAAGAATAGGCGCCAGAAATGGAAATACCCTAGCTGGTCTCCTGCTTCCTCCTTCCTGTTTGCATTTGGTTTTTGACAATTGCAACAAAGGCTGGGGAAAAGTTGGTGCTGTTTTACAATATAATTCTACTCCTACTTTTCCTATACTTTTCTGTTCACTCCATATTTATTTTCTTAGTGGAGCATTTTCTTATGAGCCTTGAATCTTCTCCCACTGTAGTTATTCCCAGATCCTTAATTTCAGGCTCTCTGCTCTTCCTCTCTGGATTCCCCTCAGAAAAATCCCTTTTCATCTGTGTGTCTTTTTTTTAACATGGCTTTGAATACCATACATAACTAATTTGAATGCAAAATATCCAGTTCTATTTCTCACCACAGATTAATTCCATGTTTTTAGCTCTGTGCTTAATTCCATGCAAATACCCCATCATTCTGTCAAGTTTCTTTTTTTTTCCCCAGTGGAACTCATTGCCTTTCTGTTTGAATAAAATTTCCTTCCTAAATTATTGGCCCATACAAAGGCAGCATCATTCTTTAAAACACTTAAATTTAAACTTTCACATTACCTTTGAAATATTTTCTTTTTTCAACCCTTGTGTGTAATCAACGACTAAATTCTGTTTTTTTTTTTTTTTTTTTTTTCAACACTTTGTTTCCCATTTCCATTGGTTTTGTCCAAGTTCCACTTCTTGTTGAGTAGCTCAGGCTTTGCCTAGTCTTTCCCCCTTAGTGCGGCCACTCCATCGCCCCAAAGTTGGATGATAAAGTGGTCTGTAGGATGAACTTCATAAGATAATACCCATGGCTGCTTGAAACCCTAGGCAATTTATTGAAGCCATGAATTTGCAGTTAGATTTTCAAATGACAAGTTATATGAGAAAATGGTCACATTGTATTGAAATAGGAACTTGTTGCCCACCTGTATGTAAGTGACAGACAGGGTTAAGGGTTCTGAAAGAAGCAGAAATATTAACCCCTCTTAGCAGAGATGGGTTACTAAGACTCAGGTGACTTCCTAAGACGGAGAAAGGAGCCTTGGTTTTTCTAGTCCTGCCTTGGTTTCTTGTCCTGAGATGTTTGTGATGTGCTTATGTAAAGCTTATATTCTTGTATGAAGTCTCCATTTATTAAACTGTGTTAACAGTCTGACCCCTTCCCAACAAATACGTCCTTTCTCAGATCCCACTCTCCAATTACATGTGGACTCTCACCATGACATCTAAATTCCTCTCATTACCCAGAGATTTAAATAATCCTTGCATTCACCTGCTGAGATAATACTTACTTTTTTAAAGATTTATTGATTTATTTGAAAGGCAGAGTTAGAGACAGAGAGAGAGAGAGACAGCGAGAGAGATAGATCTTCCTTCCACTGGTTCACTCTCCAAATGACTGTGATGTCCAGGACAAACCCAGGAGCTAAGTATATGTGTCAGTCTCCTATTACAAAAGTGTAACCTACTAGAAGTACCCCTTTAAGAGTTATAAAACTCAAAGGCCCCCTTTCCTGGATTTTATTACTTAGAAAATAGACTTTGCTTCGCATATCCAGTCTAATCTCCCTCTTCTATCAATATAAACCCTGCATATTGTCAGCTGATTTATCTCAAATATACCATGTCCATACCTCACTCCATGACTTAACAATGTTGCCTTTACTTGAAATGCCTTCCCACTGTATCTGCCATGCATCCAGTTCCTATCTATTAATTATATACCTTTGGCCTAATAAAGACCCATGCTCTAGCAAGAACTCAACTTTGGAAACTTCATTCAGCACTATCCGACTCAGAAAACTCTTACTGAACCTAGTGCTTCCACAGTACTCCCTTCTTTCTATTATTGCCATATATTTCATTACTGTCATTTGTTTATATATTTACTTTTCCTATAGTAATGCTAATTTTGCTGTTAACTATGTGGTCATGAGAAATATTGAAACAGTAATTTAAAATGATTAAATCAGAATCAATTTTAAATGATTTTAGATGATTACATCAGAATTGATCATATTGATAGACTCCTTTGGAAAAACAAAAGATTGACTTTACAATTTTAAATCAGAAATATTTTAAAAGCCAAGAAAAATATCCCTTCTATAATTACCTACTGTAATTTATCTAATTTCTAGTGAACATTTTCACTTAAAGCTATTCGCATTTGAAAATTTTTTCTAATCATGTGGTATTGTTGTCATGAGAAAATTTTAGACCATTTTAATAATCTGCCTCCCTTCAAATATTTATTAATTTAAAAGGTACTGGACACTTGAAGAGTCTTCCTCATCTTTCTAAATGAAAGGATGTCAAGGCATCACCGCTTGGGTTGCCGTTGCAGTGATACTGTCACTGTAGCAACTGCATGCTGATGAACCAGCTTCTATCTGGAATGTGTTTTAAAAATTCCCATGAGGCTTCAGCAGCTTGGGAAGCCAAAGGGGAACATATTTCAAATTAATTGTTCCCATTTTGTGTGATAAAAAAAAATCAGCCAGGCTCCTCTGTGACAATCCTGCTTTATTGTGTCAGTAATGAAACCACACATTTAATTGACAAGTGACAGTTCCTTGCTGTTCTGTTTCCTTTGCTATTCATTATATTAGCAGTGGGTGTCTGCCGCACTGAGAATGCCTATGGTGGCAGGGAGAAAGAAAGTGTAAATATGGCCAGTTTTGTTATTGTGCTGATCTAGGGGTCCCTTATTTTACCAGAAGTTATTGTTCTTCCTTGGGCATTTAGACCTTGAATTTTATAGTGGGAAGAATCACTACATTCCTAAAGTTGTATTTGTTTAATGCATGAAGTTCGTGTACTTTTAATAAAAGGGTTCTGGGGAAAAAATTCTCCTGAAACAAAACTAAATTCAATGTACACTCCAAAAAAAAAAAAAAAAAGAAATTGAAAAAGAAAATTGTATACTAGGGAGTTTGCTCTCTAAGGATATCACAGCATGACCTTGTGTAAAGTAACTGACCCCTTGGTATTGCAAATAATTACTTAAGGCAAAAGGAGAGCAGAATTGCAGTTTAGCTGGGTTATACTTTAGTAAAACTAATTAGGAAATCTAGCCAGAGTTCAACCGCCTTGGGAAAACACAAACCAAATAAGACAACATCTAAAAATCTTGCTTCTAGTATCTATATAAGAAATCTAATTTAAAAAGCTGAAATTTTGTTAACATATTTTAAAAAAATATGTGTACCCATTGTCCTGCTTCAGTCTGCTAAAACAAAAATCTCCGAGGTCACACACTGTGTGGCTTAAACAACTTACATTTATTTCTTATTATTCTTGAGGCTAGCAAGTCTGAGATCAAGGTGACAGAGGAACTGGTGTCTGGAGTTCTAGCTTGTGGACAATTATTTTGAAATAGACAGGAGAGAAACTGGTAATCCAATCTTAGAGCTTCACCCTCATGACCTACTCATGTCCCAAAGTTCCCATCTCAAACACAATCACATTTGGCATTAATGTGAATTTTGGAGGGCCACAAAATTTAATCCATAGCATTTATAATATGCTGCATAATAAAAATGAAAGGTATGTTTTGCATAAGATGTAACTGGAAAGAGCATTAGTCCCTCACTAACAAGGGCAAAAAACTCAAAAACTACAAATATCAATATTTTTAAAGTATTTATTTATTTATTTGAAAGTTATAGTTGAGAGAGAGAGAGAGAGAGAGAGGAAAAGACAGAGAGAAAGAGAGAACACTTCCATACACTGGTTCACTCCACAGATAGCTACAACAGCCAAAGCTGGGCCAAGCTGAAACCAGGAGCTTCTTCCAGGTTTTCCACATGGGTAACAGGGATCCAAACGCTTGGGACAACTTCTACTGTTTTTCCCAGGCCATTAGAAGGGAGTTGAATTGGAAGTGGAGCAGCTGAGATACACTAACTGATTCTGGTACAGGTAGTGCTATGCCACAATGCCAGCCTTGTACAAATACCAATATTTTGTAAAATATTGAAAATATTTTATAAAATTTTGAAACCTGAAGTCCTAAATGAACCAGATGTCATCTAACACTCACCCCTCCAAGGAGAGATGGGACACATGCTATCTCATCTGTGGGGGGGTAAGGCAGGAAAAAAGGGCCACCATACAATAGGTGATGGCTTGTTAGAGAGTGAGTTTCAGCTCCTCTAGACAGAATGGAGTCTCTGTGAGCCTCAAACACAAGGGGACTTGCCAGCACCTTCAGCACCTCTTTTCCATTTCTACCAAATGCTCATCAAAAAGAGTGGGGTTAGGATATGGAGGGAGGATGGTGTCAGAAAATTGTCATCCCAAGGGCATAGGCGGAGAACCAGTGGTTAAGTGGCTAAGATGCCCAGCTCCCTGGCTCCAGCTCCTGACTTTAGCTTCCTACTAAAGTAAACCCTAGGATGCAGCATATCATGGTTCAAGTATTTAGCTCCTTGCCACCTTGGGGGAGAATCCAATTGAGTTCCCATGCTCTTGGCTTTGGTCCAGCCCAACCCCAGCCATTATGAGTGTTTGGGAGTGAACCACTGGATAACAGATCTCTAAGAAAGAAAGAAGGAAAGAAGGGAGGAAAAAGAAAGACAAAAAGTTTCTGGGAAATGATAGAGATAAAAAACTGTCTTCCTTGCTAAAGGACAGGAAAGAAGGACAACTTATACTACTTGAGGTCTCCTCCCAAGATGAAAACAAAATATTCTCTCTAAAGAAGCACCACAGAAATGAGGCAAAGCTTGATCGTCATGGGGAGAAGCAAAAGGAATATTGAGAACACCCAACCTGAAGCCTCAGGTACACAGGCTTCCCCAAGATTGAAGCTGAAAACAATACTCCCCCCCCCCCCCCCCCGCCCCAGCAACCTAGGAGCAGGAACAAGCAACTGTTACCTGGTTCAGAAGGAAAGGCCAGCAACTGAAGGAACCTCCCATGCCTTCAGTCCTGTGGCAGAGGTATAAAGGGCTGACTGGAAGATGAAGCAAATCATTAGTATAGAGAAATCATTTAGCAACTCCTCCTCACAGCCTACATTCAGGGCATCCATCGAATAATCTGATGATTATGGGGCACTGAAGGTCATCATATTAAGAAACCCCAAAGGCAACTAAATTCCTAACTAGATTGACAGAAATCCTTTTCACTAATTGTCTGAAAATAGTTGTGCCCATTTAAGGGCATGGATGCTATTTACTCCATGTTTTTCTTTTCTGAACAATGCCCTAGGCTGCTATAAAGCATGTGTCGTTATAATCCAAGAAACATGACAGAGAGAGGATGAGACAGAGGAAATAATACTCTAGGTTTATTTTTCCAAAATAAAGACATTCAGCCACTGGCTCAAGAGGTACTGGGAATCACAAATAAGAATCAGAACAAACACACATATTTAAATTAGATATATTCAAACTGCTGAAAAGCAAAGATAAAAAGAAAATCTTTTCTTTTGAAAGATTTATTTATTTATTTGAAAGCCAGAGTTACACAGAGAGGAGAGGCAGAGAGAAAGAGAGAAAGAGAGAAAGAGAAAGAGAGAGAGAGAGAGGTCTTCCATCCGATTGTTCACTCCCCAATTGGCCACAATGTCCGGAGCTGTGCCAAACCAAAGCCAGGAGCCAGGAGCTTCTTCCAAGTTTCCCACGTGGGTGCAGAGGCCCAAGGACTTGGGCCATCTTCAACTGCTTTTCCAGGCCATAGTAGAGAGTTGGATCGGAAGTGGAGCAGCTGAGTCTCAAACCAATGCCCATATAGGATGCTGGCACTTGAGGCCAGGTCGTTAACCCACTATGCCATAGCGCCAGCCCCAAAAGGATTATATTTAAGGCAATCAGAGTGGAGAAAAAAATACAGAGAAAAAAGGATAAAAATGACTGCATTCTTCTCATCTGAAACTATGCAAGCTGGACAGAAATTGAATGACATCTTTAAAGGTCTGAAAGAAAGAAGTGCTGTAGTATCAGAATTCCATAGCATTAAATAATGTGTATAGAAAGCTTTTATTTAATAAATATAAATTTTGCAAGTACAACTTTTGGATTATAGTGGTTCTTCCCCCCATACTCACCTTCCCAACTGCAAACCATCCCATCCCCTACTCCCTCTCCCATCCCATTCTTCATTAAGATTCATTTTTAATTATCTTTATATACAGAAGATATATAAGTAAATATTTCAACAGTTTGCACCCACACAGACACACAAAGTATAAAGTACTGTTTGAAGATTAGTTTTATCATTAATTCTCATAGTACAACACATTAAGGACAGAGATTCTATATGGAGAGTAGGTGCACAGTTACCCTGTTGTTGATTTAACAATTGACACTCTTATTTATGACATCAGTTATCACCCGAGGCTCTTATCATGAGCTGCCAAGGCTATGGAAACCTCTTGAGTTCACAAACTCCAATCTTATTTAGACAAGGCCATAATCAAAGTGGAGTTCTCTCCTCCCTTCAGAGAAAGGTACCTCCTTCTTTAATGGCCTGTTCTTTCCACTGGGATCTCACTCACAGAGATCTTTCATGTAGGTCATTTTTTGCCACAGTATCTTGCCTTTCCATGCCTGAAATGCTCTCATGGGCTTCTAAGCCAGATCCGAATGCCGATTCTGAGGCCAGAATGCTGTTTAGGGCATTTGTCATTTTATGAGTCTGCTGAATTAAACAATTTTTTAATACAATCTAAAGTTAACAGGAGTTATTGATGTTAAATCTATGCTAGAAGAAACATTTAAGAAAATCTTTCGGGCAGATATCGGTCAGAAAAGCATGTCTACAAAAAGAAATGAGGCATTACCAATTTTTTAAAATAATTAATGTAAATACAAAAGATATTTTTACTTCCCATGAAAACAGGAAAATAATATTGTGCTTATAACATATAAAATGAAATATAAGACAACAATATCACAAAAATAGGAGAAAGGAATTAGAAATGTGTTGAAGGTTTTTAAACTACATTGGAAATGTGTATGTTGTTATGTAAATGCAGATTATGATAAGCTAAAGATACATATTGCCTGGGATAACCACCAAAGTAATTAGAAATGTAAGTATATAGAAATGTAAGTATAAATAAGTCAGTGGTGAAGCAAAATGGAATCATCAAAAAAAAAAAGACTCAATTCAATGGTAGACAAAGAGGAGAAAAGGAACAGATGGGAAAACAGAAAACAATGAACAATATGTTAATTTAAAATTTACTCTTGTCAGTGATTATATTAACTGATCCTATGCACCCAAATTAAGACAGAGATTACCAGATTTGGGGAAGGCGGCACGCAGGATTCACTTCAACAATTTATTTTAAGTATAAACACAGAAAAGTGCAAATTAAAAGGCTAAAAAATCCATACCATAAAAATCTAATCAAAACAGATGAATAGAAGGTGTGCTGATTTCAAATAAATTAGATTTCAGAAAGGGGAATATTTCCACAAATGAGTTGGATGGTTTAAGATTTACAAAAGACGCAAAGTATAACCTGAAATACTGAACTGAGAAAGAAATACACAATTGTTATTAAAGATTTCAACACTCTTCTTTCAGTAACCAATCAGAATGTACATAAAATTTCACTTTGGACAAAGAATATCTGAACAGTCAACTTTACCAACTGACATTTATAGTACATTTAACCCAACAACAACAGAACACACATTCTTTTCAAAACGCATGCAACATTCATCAAGACAGACCATATCCTGGATGATGAAACAACCTCAACAAATTTAAAAGAGCTGAAATCCTATAAAGTTTGTTTTCTGACCATATTGCAATTAAATTAAGAAAAATGATAGATCTTTCTGAATAATTCCTATATATTTGGAAATCAAATAACACATCTCAAAAATTCACTGGTTAAAGTGGAAAGCATAAGAACAATGGGAAAATATTTTTTTTAACTTTTATTTAATGAATATAAATTTCCAAAGTACAGCTTATGGATTACAATGGCTTCCTCCCCCATAACATCTCTCCCACCCGCATCCCTCCCCTTTCCACTCCCTCTCCCCTTCCATTCACATGAGGATTCATTTTCGATTCTCTTTATATACAGAAGATCAGTTTAGCATACATTAAGTAAAGATTTCAACAGTTTGCTCCCACACAGAAACATAAAGTGAAAAATAATAGATGATTTTTTAAATGATGATGAAATCAGATCAGACCTATTGTCATGTTTAATCCCAGTGAGAGTCAAGTTGGGAATTGATAATTTCTTCTTCTTCTTCTTTTTTTTTTTTTTACAGAAGATCAGTTTAGTATACATTAAGTAAAGATTTCAACAGTTTGCACCCCCATAGAAACACAAAGCGAAATATACTGTTTGAGTACTCATTATAGCATTAAGTCTCAATGCACAGCACATTAAGGACAGAGATCCTACATGAGGAGTAAGTGCACAGTGACTCCTGTTGTTGACTTAACAAATTGACACTCCTGTTTATGGCATCAGTAATCTCCCTATGCACCAGTCATGAGTTTCCAAGGCTATGGAAGCCCTCTGAGTTCTCCAATTCTTATCTTGTTTAGACAAGGTCATAGTCAAAGTGGAGGTTCTCTCCTCCCTTCAGAGAAAGGTACCTCCTTCTTTGAAGACCTGTTCTTTCCACTGGGGGATCTCACTCACAGAGATCTTTCATTTAGTTTTTTTTTTTTTTTTTTTTTTTTTTTTTTTTTGCCAGAGTATCTTGGCTTTCCATGCCTGAAATACTCTCATGGGCTTTTCAGCCAGATCCACATGCCTTAAGGGCTGATTCTGAGGCCAGAGTGCTGTTTAGGACATCCGTCATTCTATGAGTCTGCTGAGTATCTCGCTTCCCATGTTGGATCACTCTCCCCTTTATTTATTCTATCGGTTAGTATTAGCAGGTACTAAACTTGTTTATGTGCTCCCTTTGACTCTTAGTCCTTTCATTATGATCAATTGTGAACTGAAATTGATCACTTGGACTGGTGAGATGGCATTGGTACATGCCACCTTGATGGGATTAAATTGGAGTCCCCTGGTATGTTTCTAACTCTGGGCCGGCGCTGCGGCTCACTAGGCTAATCTTCCACCTTGCGGCGCTGGCACACCGGGTTCTAGTCCCGGTCGGGGCACCAGATTCTGTCCCGGTTGCCCCTCTTCCAGGCCAGCTCTCTGCTGTGGCCAGGGAGTGCAGTGGAGGTTGGCTCAAGTACTTGGGCCCTGCACCCCATGGGAGACCAGTATAAGTACCTGGCTCCTGCCATCGGATCAGCGCGGTGCGTCGGCTGCAACGCGCCTGCCGCGGCGGCCATTGGAGGGTGAACCAACGGCAAAGGAAGACCTTTCTCTCTGTCTCTCTCTCTCACTGTCCACTCTGCCTGTCAAAAAAAAAAAAAAAAGGGAAAATATTTTTAAATGGGATGAGAATGATGACATATATTCATTTGATTCATACATACTAAAACTTTGGTGAGACATCAAAAGTGGTGCTTAGAGAAAAATTGGTAGCATTAAATGTTTATGCATTTAATGAAGGAAAGTTTCAAAGAAAGAGAGGGGTTGGTGCTGTGGCATAGCGGGTACAGCTGCTGCCTGCAGTGCTGGTATCCCATATGGGTGCCAGTTCAAGTCCTGGTTGCTCCAATTCCAATCCAGCTCTTTGCTATGGCCTGGAAAAGCAGTAAAAGTTGGCCCAAGTCCTTGGACCCCTGCCACATGGGAGACCCAGAAGAAGCTCCTGGCTCCTGGCTTTTGATTGACGCAGCTCTGGCCATTGCAGCCAAGTAGGGAGTGAACCAATGGATGGAAGACCTCTCTTTTCCTCCCCTTCTCTCTCTGTGTAACTCTGACTTTCAAGTAAATAAATAAGTCTTTTAAAAAAAGTAGAAAAAGTGGTCAGTGCTGTGGCATAGTAGGTTAAGTCTCTGCCTGTGGCGCAGCATCCCATATGGGCTCTGGTTCGTGTTCCAGGGGCTCCTCTGCTGATTCAGCTCTCTGCTATGGCCTGAGAAAGCAGTAGAGGATGGTCCAAGTCCTTGGGCCCCTGTATCCACATGGGAAACCCAGAAGAAGCCCCTGCTCTTGCCTTTGAATGAGCTCATTTTCGCCATTGTGGCCCTTTGGGGAGTGAATCAGCAGATGGTTTACTCTGTCTCTTTCTCTCTCTGTCTGTAACTCTACCTCTCAAATAATAATAAAAAAAGAGAATTAGAAAAAGAAGGCCAAGTTACACCCCCTCCAAAAGCAGAAGTAATAAATAGTAGAGATCAATGAAACTGAGAACAGTAAAAACAAAATGAAACTAAAATTAAAAGCTGGTTGTTTGACAAAATTAATAAAATTGATAAATCTTCAGAGTTTCTCAACCTTGGCACAACAGAAATTTGGGGTTAGATTATTATTTTTGTAAGAAGCTCACTTATACAAAGTAGTAGTGGCATCCCTGACCTCTACCCACTAGATAGTACCTTTACCCAAGTTAAAAACATATGGAGACATTGTCAAATGCACCTTATAAGGCATTATTACCTCCAGTTTAGAACTACTTCTTCAGAAATATTAACATCAGAAAAAAAGGAAAAAGATTTAAAAAGACCAATATCAAGAATGAAAGGTGGGTCACTTCTACAGATCTTATGGATGTTGAAAATATAGTAAAGGAATATAGGAACACTTGTTTGACAATAAATTCATCATCTGATATGAAATAGATAAATTCTTTGAAAGTCATAAACTACCAGAGGTCACAAAATTAAAAAAAAAAAACTAGGTAATTTAAATAGCCTTATTTCTACTTTGTATAAGTATACTATTCAGCCATAAAAATAATGAAATCCTATCTTTTGCAACAAAATGGACCCAACTGGAGACCATTGTGCTTAGCAAAATAAGCCAGTCTAAAAAAGATAAATATCATATGTTTTATTTGATTTGCAGAAACTAATATTTAGAGCACAAAAAAGTAATGTATATGAGTAAAATCAACATCTTGAAATTTGATTATTGTTTACAGCCCTTGTCTATACTCATGAGGAACAGTGATTTTTCTACTTACTGTTATTTGAATTCTTTATTTAGTGTATGATTAAACTTGTGATTATAAAGTAAATTTAAAATATGTCATTACAAAAATTAAAAGAAGAATGAGAAAGAAAGTAATAGTGAGGGTGAAAATGAGGGAGAGGGTGGAGTGGGAAGTATCATCATTATGTTCTTAAAACTCTGTATATGAAGTTCATGAAATTTGTTCCCTTTATAAAAGAAAATAAAAAGAAAACAAAAAAGACCAAATAATCAAATAAAATATTTGTTAAACACTTATCTGATAAAGATCTGGAATCCAGAATATATAAATAACTCATGAGTCAAAAATCAGAAAAAATGATTTAAAATTTATTTATTTATTTTCAAGAAAGAAAAACAGAAACAGAGATGGCTAAAGCAAAAGATATTCCATTTACTGGTTCACTGTAAAATTCTTGCAATGACTAGGTCTGGGCCAGGCCCAATCAGGAGCCTAGAACTCAATCCAGATCTCACACATGCACCCAGCTTCTTGAACCATCACATGCTGTCTGCTAAAGTACACATTGGCAGGAAGCTGGAACAGGAAGCAGAATTGGGACTTAAACCAGGCACTTTAATATTGCATACAGGCATCCCATGCAGCAAGATAACCACTGTGCAAAAGGCCTGCCCTCATTACTTTTAAAATAGGCATGATGTTTGAATCTGTACTTCACCAAATAAAATACATGGGATAAAAAAATTCTTGACAAAAAATCATCATCATTTGTTGTTGTAGAAACGTAAGTTATAGCCACAAGACACATATACAAATGGCTAAACTATTTAAGAAGTCGGACAATACTAAGTGCTTATATAATTGGAACAAATAGAACTATTACATGCTGTCAATGTGAATGCAGACTTTTGCTGCCACTTTGGAAAACAGTTTGACAATTTCTTTAAAACCTATACATATACTTACTACATATACTTACTACATGACTCAAAAATATCCAAAGAATTTACTCAAAAGTAATAAAAGCATATGTCTTGAAGCGAATATTATACTGACTTTATTCATAATTGCCAAAATCTGAAAACAACTGAAATTTCTATCAATTAGTGAATAAATAAGCCAGCTACAGTAGATTCATCCATTGGAATATATTTTGCAATAAGAATAACCTTTACATTATATGTCAATAGTTTTGATTTTTAAAAAGCTAAAGGTGACATAAAATGGGAGAAAAATCTTGACCTTAAAATTCTTCTTTTTAAAAATAAATTGCTAATGTGCTGGCAAGAATAACTTCTGCTTTTCTTTATTACAAATTCCCTGGAGGTTTTGGGAATGCCTTCAATGATGCACACTGAAATGTTGATTAAAAGTAAATATTTCTGATCCTGCAATAACCTTTGTTTTCATTCTCTTCCTTTCCCTAGCTAGTAAAGATCATTTCACTGGAAAAAATCTTAAAAATATTAATTGTTGTTATCTCTGGAAGTGGGATCAGAATATTAGAGAATTATGTTGTTTGTTTTTATCTTCTGAAAATTGACTATTATTACCATGTGTTACTTTGTAATCAGAATAATGTATTAAAATGAAGCAATATTCCGAATTACCTTAATACTACTATTTGAAGATACAGACTTTCTAGAACTATGCACCCACACACGCATATGTGCGCACTGTCACTCATTTCCTAGCAGTCACCTGTCTAATTTAGGTTGCTTCCTGAGGGACTAACAGATGTTGGTCACTGAGCAGGTTTGCTGCAGAAATGTTTGCAAGTAGGCTGTGTTGAAATTGGTGCCTATTTCTGACTTGCACAGGGTATATATCCACCTACAATGTGCACAATCTTTGTAAAATATCCCCTTTTATGATCAAATCTATATACAAACTTAAGTGCAAATAAAAAAATACTTGTAATATGTAGGGCATACTTTGTATTATACATGTGGTGACACAGCTCAAGCAATTTTTCTCTGCCTCGTACCATGTTTATACAGAGTTCAAAGAGATGATAGGGACATTTTTCTATAATAATACCTCTAATGAAAGACAAAATACATACAATCTTTAAAGATGTCTTTCCATTATGAAAATATTACAATGAGAATCTAGTAAACTTGATAGAGGCAGATCTCTCTCTCTCTCCCTCTCTCTCTCTTGCTCTCCCCTACTACTCAAGAATAAACTGCTATCAATATTTCAGAGTATTTTCTTTCAGATATTTCTCTCAATGCATGAACATTAACATACATATTTAAAGCTATTCCATCCTTATATCGTCTTTTAGTAGTTACATTGGTAAAATAAAACTGCAGCATGTTTCACTTATCTATCCTGCTACTCAGGGCACTTGGAAGCTGAAAATTTCTTGTCGTGTTCTTTTAGTACAAAAAATTGTCAGCCGGCGCTGTAACTCACTTGGCTAATCCTCCACCTGTGGTGCCGGCACCCCGGGTACTAGTCTCGGTTGCTCCTCTTCCAGTCCAGCTCTCTGCTGTGGTCTGAGAGGGCAGCGGAGGATGACCCAAGTGCTTGGGTCCCTGCACTGGCATGGGAGACCAGGAGGAAGCACCTGGCTCCTGGCTTCAGATCGGAGCAGTGCCGGCTGTAGCGGCCATTAGGGGAGTGAACCAACGGAAGGAAGACCTTTCTCTGTCTTTCTCTCAGTGTCTATAACTCTCTCTCTGTCTGTCTCTCTCTCACTGTCTAATTCTGTCTGGCAAAAAAAGAAAAAATAAAGAAAAAAAAGAAATTGTCAGTGAGCTGTAAGACACAACTTGGTAAGATTGTGTGTTTTTCCTTTACTTACTTTGTTTCTGAATCAGTTTGCTTATTTCCCCACATTTACTGAACTCCTTTTCTTTATCTTATTATTAGCTTCTCTCCTTCAGCTGATTGAATCTATGGCAGTAATGTTAATAATCCTCCTACCTCAATGTGACTAACTCTACCTGTAAGTGAAGTGTTTTCTATTGAAATCAGAATTCTTGGATTATAGAGTTTCTGCTTCTTGATGACTTCGTTTTAGTTTTATTTATTATTTTTAAGACTTCTTTATTTGAGAGGTAGAGTTATAGACAGAAAGAGGGAGAGACAGAAAGGTCTTCCATCCACTGGTTCATTCTCCAAATGGCCACAACTGCTGGAGCTGAGTGAATCTGAAGTGATCATGAGGTTGCAAGCAACAGGAGCAGTAAAAGGAAAAAATAAAGAGAAGATACTCTATTTAAAAACTAAAACAGGGAGCAGCCCTGAGGCAAAACAGGTAAAGCCACCGCCTGTGGCACTGGCATCCCAGATGCACACTGGTTCAAGTCCCAGCTGCTCAACTTCCAATCCAGCTCCCTGCTCATGGCCAGGGAAAAGCAGCAGAAGATAGCCCAAGTACTTGGACCCCCACCACTGACATGGGAGTCCTTAAAGAAGTTCCTGGCCCCTAACTTCAGCCTGGTCCAGCCCTGGCATTTGTGACCATCTGTGGGAGTGAACCAATGGATTGAAGATCTCTCTCTCTCTCTCTCTCTCTCTCTATATATATATATATATATAAAACTCTGATTTTCATATAAATAAATAAATCTTAAAAAAAACCTTGAATCCTGCTGTGGACAAGGAGAGTCCTTCCAATGGAAGCCATGTGGAATCCATTGTTGGAACTTCCCTACGCTAGTGATTATATTTTTGTCAGGGTTAAATGACAGAGAAGCCAATTAAGGATATCTCATGCTTCTCTGAATTATTAGTCAAACTTTCCAGAACCAATATAGATAGAGACTTTCTATATTTAAACAGATTTTTAAAACACCACATTTTACTTTAAAATTCAGATCCTCTAGCAATAAAATAACCTTTCTCAAAAGTAACACTGGGAATCTGGTTTTGGAAACAGTTTTGAGATTTGGTTGTGAGTTCAGCTCCTAAGTTCTGGAAGCTTTTTAAATGGTGTGATACAAGAATATGTTCACATTGAGGTTTGTCTGTTTTCCTACATCTGACCAGTGTTCTACTAGCACAAGGGGTCTAGGCATGCTGTGGAAATGGGGACAATGAGAGGGAGTGCTGGTTTCTCAGAATTTGGGATTAATATCTGTTGTGAATACAGAGGGGTATGCAGGATCTTCCATCTGGGGCATGTATTCTAGAAGGGCAGGAGCTTCACAAGAGGTAGAAAAATGTCAAAGACTGTGGGACCATCTGAGCTAGTAGCTGTGGAGAAGGGTAAGTGGATGTGTATCAGTCAACAACCATTCAGAAACAGCTGATTGTTTAAGTTCATAATTGATTATAAAGATAGGATTCAGTGTCAATGGGATCACATAAATAAGAGCAATGTCTGTTAATAATAATTGATATAATTAAAAGGTAGAGAATGATCCAACATGCAAAGTGGGATACACAGCAGACTCATAGAACGGCAAATGCCCTAAACAGCACTCTGGCCTCAGAATCAGCCCTTAAGGCATTTGGATCTGGCTAAAAAGCCCATGAGAGTTTCTCAGGCATGGAATGCCAAGACATTGTGTCACAAAAAAAAAAAAAAAAAAAAAAATGACCTAAATGAAAGATCTCTATGAGTGAGATCCCAGTGGAAAGAACAGGCCATAAAAGAAAGAGGATCTTTCTCTGAAGGGAGGAGAGAACTTCCACTTTGAATATGGCCTTGTCTAAATAAGATCGGAGTTTGTGAACTCAAGAGGCTTCCGTAGCCTTGGCAGCTCATGACAAGAGCCTCGGGTGATAACTGATGTCATAAATAAGAGTGTCAATTGTTAAATCAACAACAGGGTAACTGTGCACCTACTCTCCATATAGAATCTCTGTCCTTAATGTGTTGTACTATGCAAAGGTGTCAGCAAACTGAGGAACAGGAGGTGACCCCCCTACTACAAACTGCAGGTAGTCACTGCTGACTGTGCTAGATGGCTGATGGAGAAAACAGAATTACTCATGCCCTAGACCCAAGGCTCCTTGGTCAGAGTGGGAACCACTGCAAAGCAGCCCAGAAGGTGTTGGATCCTAGAGAGAAGAACTCTCTGGTGGGAGCTGGAACCTTAGGTGACTCACCCAGGCTCCTTGAAGCAAAGAGATAGGAAAAAATCATCTTGGCTTTGTCTTCCACATTCATCTCTTGCCAGCGCTTCCCACTGTCCAAGCCTACAGGAAACAAGCTTGTATAGGAGCCTGGGTAATGGAATATGCAACTGTCAGTGCAGGAAAGGGGTATGCAAAGGATCTTAACTGAGGCCATACAGATGAATGACTAACTCATCACCACTGTGAGAGGTATCACGCAGTTCCCGGCCAGACTTTGAATATTGTCTAAAGTTTACCCACAAGTGAGGCTTACACCTGAAAGATCAGGATTAACTTTTGGGTTACTAGAAGCTATGAGCCACAAACATTGGTGCTTTTAAAGAGTAGTGGTTCTTGCAATTGGGGCAGAACGGAATGTGACTCCTTAATGGCCAGTTCAAGATCGATGACCTAGAAGGGGCAGCAGGAGAGAGAACAAGGAGGGATGATTGAGGTAATAGAGACAGCAGCCATGAGGTGGAGCCTAGCTGTAGTCTTGGGAGCAGGTGGTGGTGAAGTTTGAAAGATGAAGGTGGCAGAGATGCTAGGGGCTCATATTTGGGAAATGCTCAACCATAGTGGAGGGGACAGTCTCATGACCAACAGAGGCCAAGTGACTGCATGTTCCCCTGCAGTCTGCAGGAAAGGAAGACTGATAGGATTTCGTGGGCCTGTTTGCATAAGATGATGGAGTTAGAACCAGCCTTGGAAAGTAGTCATGGAAACCTGGGGAAAGATTAGAACACAGAGTGTGCAGCTGGTTATAATCATAACAGAAACAACTGCTAGCATCTACCGGGTGCCTGAGTGCCGGAGAGAGTGATAAATTAGTACTGTATCTCATTTAATTCTCAGAACAATCTTGTAGAGTAGGTTACTTTTTTTTTTTTTTTTTTTTTTGACAGGCAGAGTGGACAGTGAGAGAGAGAGAGACAGAGAGAAAGGTCTTCCTTTTCCGTTGGTTCACTCCTCAATGGCCACTGCCGCTGACGCACTGCGACCGGTGCACTGCGCTGATCCAAAGCCAGGAGCCAGGTGCAGGGCCCAAGGACTTGGGCCATCCTTCACTGCACTCCTGGGCCATAGCAGAGAGCTGGACTGGAAGAGGAGCAACCGGGACAGAATCCGGCGCCCCGACCAGGACTAGACCCGGTATGCCGGCGCCACAGGCAGAGGATTAGCCTAGTGAGCCACGGTGCCGGCTGTAGGTTACTTTTTTTTTTTTTAACTTTTATTTAATGAATATAAATTTCCAAAGTACAGCTTATGGATTACAATGGCTCCCCCCCTCCCATAACTTCCCTCCCACCTGCAACCCTCCCCTTTCCCGCTTCCTCTCCCCTTCCATTCACATCAAGATTCATTTTCAATTCTCTTTATATACAGAAGATCAGTTTAGTAGACTGAGAGAGTAAGGCCTAAATCAAGTCATAGTCAGCAAGAGATGGGCTAGAAATTTGAGTTTGGCCCACCTGACTCAGAGACTTCTTACTCAACCACGATGCTGTATTCTCCCACTACATAATCTTGGTGGTGTCATTGTATAATTTCATCATTTTCAAGACTGGCTACACTTTTAGCTCTTCTTTAAAGGGATAAATTTGGGAGATTTTTTTTTAGGCCATGTACTTTATAGAAAGAAGGTTAAGTTTCTCAAGGAGCATGCAATGCACCCAAAGGATAAGATGGGCGTACAACAAACTTACATCCTCAGAAATGATACTTTGGCCCTAATTGAACTTGGCCAGATGCCACCAATCTGGCTGTGTAGCCTACTTGACTTATTCAATAATTTGACTCATTGAAGCAGTGAGCACCACAGCCTCTACTTTGGAGCCCTCTTCAGAACAGAAATAACAACTTTGCAAATGTGACCAAGCTGATGAAAAGCGAGGAAGCTTTCCGTTAGAAAGGCCCGTCAGTTCTTTCTCACACCACCTGGGTAACATCAGGAAGGCAAGCTTGCATATGGCCGAATAGGATGAGTATTCTGTAAAATGACTGAGAGATCATGGAGATGAGCTTGTATGTCTCAACCTTCCTCCCATGCTTATAATAATGTAGTTGTGATTTAGAGTTTCTATTTCTGAAACAAGTTATAATATAATACCAAAAGCCAAATTTCAGCTGGTAATAGTATGTTCTGGAATTGCTCTCCTTTTGTTTGTGGAAAAACAAGTAGGGAATTTACTGTGCTTGTTTGTCAAAGCCATGTATGAAAAAGTGTAGGGCACTGTGTTTCCTCATGGGTGCAGTGGAACCACTCATTTGTTTTGTGGTGGTTGTTTAAATATTTATTAATTTATTTATTTGAAAGTCAGAGTTAGCAAGAGAGAAAGAAAGAAGAGAGAAAGATATCTTCCATTTGTTGGCACACTCCCCTGAAGGCTGCTCTAGCCAGGGTTGGACCAGGCTGAAGCGAGGATGTAGGAGCTTCTTCTGGATCTCCCACATGTGTGGCAGGAATCCAAATGTTTGGGCCATTTTTGGTTGTTTTTCCAAGGCAATTAGTAGGAATCTTGATTGGAAGTGGAGCAGCTAAGACATGAACCAGCACCCATATGGGAGGCAGGTGGTGCAGGCAGAGGCTTTACCCACTATGTCACAAGGCCAGCTCCACACTCCTTGATATTTTCAGGAAACAAGAGAACCCAAATGGACAATTGATTGGATTCCATGCCAATTAGCATATTTTTCTTTGTGAAGAGACATTTTCCAAGAAAGTAAAAAGTAAGCCACATATTGTAAGAAATTACTCATTAAATACCTACCAAGGAAAGGACTGGTATCCAGAATATATAAAAACTGTAGCAACTCAATGATTTGAAAACAATCTGATTTTTTAAAATGGGCCAAATATTTGAACAGACTCTTCATCAAAGAAGAAATGCAGATAATATGTAAACACATAAAATGTTGTTTAACATCATTAGCAGCTAGGGAAACGCAAATCATATCCACAATGAGAAATTATAACATACCTGTTAGAATAGCTGATATTAAAAATCTGATTATCCTTAGTCACAGCAATAATGTGGAAGAAGTGAAACTTTCATGTTGCTCTTGGGAATGCAAGACTTTACTGCAAAATTGGAAAACAGTATGGAAGAATGTTTTATTGTTATACATACATTTTTCATGTATTATAATTTGTATTGGAGTTTAACTTATTTAATGCCTTTACTGAATGCATTTAGTGTGTGGGTCACTTTATTGGGCACTAAAGGGAAGGAAATAAAAGGCAACTTTAGACTTCTCTGGAATTCTTAATAAATCAATTCCATGCTGACTGTGCTATGAAAAAGTCCTGAGGACTCTGTGTAGAGCACTGTGTTTATTTTTTATAGCAGTAGTATGACATCCACTTAATAGAAGAAGAAATAGTGGCTCAGAACATATGATAATTTTTAAATGCAGTCAGTAAGAGGCAGAGACGAGTTTGAAGCCAACATCTGTCCAATTCTAAACTCTAGTTCTGTAACCTACGCTATTGGTCACAGTGTTGATCCAGCTGGCTGCACTTCTGACCTACTGTTCATTGCCTCTGTAACAAGCCTTTTAGTTTTCTACTGCTTAACTGCTTGTCATAGTAACAAAAACCGAAAATAAGAGAAAAGGGAACTAAGAAGTATGCACAAGAATATTAGCCTGCCCAAATAATTTTTAAAATGGAAAATAAGAAACACATCATAAAAAAATTTGCAATGATGAAAAAGTAAAACTGTTTGCTTAAGCTGATTCTCATACTGCTCCTAAAAAGTCAACATTTGAACAAAGACAGACATTTGTTTACAGTTCATGAGACAAAAACACTACAGTTTGAAGCCCTTCCTATCATTCTAATATAAATTTGAACAGACTTAAGAAAAATGAAAGTTAATTCATAAACTTTATTTTGATTCATTATATTGATATGCTAATAGAGCCATCTGATAAGATCTTGAAAGTTTTAATTTTAGAATCAAAATAATTTAGATCAACTATTAAAACCTTTCTCACCTTCTGCCCACCCATGTTATCAGTGAAAAAGTCTTGGTCTAGTGATGCTGGGTCAGGGGTGATATCTAAATTCTCTTCTATACCCAGGACAAAGCATGCATCTGGAATAGAACATTCATTAAGAGGTTTATTAAACTGCTTTGTAACTCTTAATAGGTACCATATTAAGTTATTTTCCATAGTTAATAGCAAGCAGACTAAGACTTGAAACCCTAGTTTTATCCTCGTTATCAAGTAGTGCTTCTAGTTTAATTTTTGCTGTCATTTAGTTGGGTTTACACTTAAGCACAGCTACTCAAGCATTTGTTTTTCCCTAGGCAATCTGTTTATAAAAACTCAAAAAACAGTTATAAGTAAAATTAAAGTAGCGTTCCAACTCTGGATTTCATTTATTGGGCACTTACTACACATCATAATCTGTTCTATGAATTTTAAATAAAATATTTCATCACAAGCAGCTTCCTGTAGTGGATGAATCCGAGGTTCTGAGAGCTCTTGAGGACTTTCTATGTAATTACAGAGCTAAGAAGAGTTGGATGGAAATGAAAACCAAGTCTGTCTCCTGTTGCTAATACTTAATCTGGGCCTTGCTTCAGGTCACACTATTTGTTTTCCAAGAAAAAAAAAGTCCTAATATGCTACACTTGGAGTAACATATTAATGAGTATGGTTTCTAATACAAGACTACTTAGATTCAAATTGGGACTCACATATAGTAGCTGTGAGATCTTGCCCAATGTACATAATCTCACACATTCAGTTTCCTCATTTGTAATGTAAAGGATGATAATGTGATCTACCTGGTGATGCCATGCGGTTGTGAAGATTAAGCTCAATGAAATATGTATGGCATTTAGCATTTGCCTGACCCAGGGGAAGTGTTCAAAATATTGGTATAGAGTGGAAGCTCTTTAGGAATATGACAGTATTTCAAGAGTCTGAATAATGGTGCACTTGAATTCAAGTTCTTGTAAAGCTCATTAGTTATTATAAGAATCTTCAAAGAGTCTTCAAGTATTTTCTACATACTGTTATAGTCTGCACATTCTATATGATTACATGTTGTATACAGGTTGTTGTCAAACTAATGTGATTATGAGCCTCCTTGCCTAAAAAATTTCTTCCTTGCAGAAAACCAGGACAAAATAGGTCCAAAGTGAACCTTTGTAATGTGACAATCAGATCTGCAATTTGACAGTGAAAAACTGTTTCTACCATTTTATAATACTTCACTTCATATAATCAATGTTCAAGTCAAAGCAAATCACTTGATATTCCCAACACAAACTCTTTGCTTTAACTCTTGCTACCTCCCATTAATTTGTCCATCCAAACTGCACCTCCTTCCAGAAACTTCAGGGAAACTGCTAGTCCCTCCACTAGGCCCTTCCTGAGCCTTTCCACTAGCAGTGTTCTGTCTTACACCAGTACTTCTCAGTCTTTATTGTGCATCTGAATCACCTGGAGGATTGATATAGCACAGATTGTGGCATCGAACCCCAGAGTTCCTGATTCATAGAAATAGTTTGGGGCCTCAGAATTTGCATTTCTAAAAAGTTCCCAAGTGGTGCTGATAATGTGAACCCAGACCCCACTTGGACAGCATGGTCCTAGAGAATCTTAGCTCACATTTATTAGCATTTGCTTTGGATCGGTGGTTTATGTTCATGTCATATCTCTTATAAGTAAGATCCAAGGCTGATTAATTTTTGTACTTCCTTCTCATAAAATTAGCAAACAAAGGGGCATTTAATTGTATTATTTGGCTAAGTGAATATTAATGGGATGACAAGAATTATCGAGCTGTGGGAGTTCAAAGACTTTGAAGCACTCTGAACCCTGAGGTATGGCTTATTTGTAGGCTAGAAAGCTAATAATAATAATAGAACTGAAAGAGAATGAGTCTTATTGAGGATTTGCTAATGGAAAATTCTAACTGAAGAATTTTACACATATTTTCTTTTCTTTAATCTTCATCACAGCTCTTTCAGGATAGGCACTACCATTATTCCCATTTTATGGATGAGCTGTGAGTCTTGGAGTAGTTCCCCAAGACCAGCTGGTTAGCAAGAGGGAGATGTGGGATTTAACCAGGTTCTTTTTTCTGATCTCAGTTCCTCAAGGTCTTACTCTACTGCTTGGTGATGGATGATGAAGACTTCACAGTGATAGATTTCTATTCCCATTGTCAGTGGGTGGCAGTGGGTAGTAGGTAGGTCAAGTACTCTGATACATTTGCAGATTTGACTCCTTGTCATTTCTGTCTGTTTTGGACAAC
This sequence comes from Oryctolagus cuniculus, assembly GCF_964237555.1. Taxonomy (NCBI): domain Eukaryota; kingdom Metazoa; phylum Chordata; class Mammalia; order Lagomorpha; family Leporidae; genus Oryctolagus; species Oryctolagus cuniculus. Next base: position 115,581,531 of record NC_091437.1, read on the forward strand.
ATTTAAAAATACATAGGACTTAATTTGGAATATTAGCAGAAATTCATTTGAAGTTATCACATTAAATGAGAATGTCTCAAAAAGCTAATGAAAATGAAATAAAAAGATAAATCTATTTTTGTGTAAATTTTTTAAAATCCATTCAGCACGAGGGGTCTTCAAAAGGTTTATGGAAATGAGCATCATGAAAAGACTATGCATGTATTTAAAATATTTTGCATCAAAATACATTTTTCTTTATAAAAATATGATTTATTTACTTATTTAGAAGCAGAAAAAGAGAGAGGGAGAGAGAGAGTCTTTCTTTTGCTGGTTCATTCACAATTGCCCACAACAGATGGAGCTGGGCCAAGTCAAAGCTGGGATCTCTTTTAGGGTTGCCAGGACCTAACTACTGGAGCCATGGCATTGACAGAAAGCTGGAATTGGCCATAGCATCGACAGGGTATACATTGACAGAAAGCTGGAATTGGAAGTGAGCTTTGATTCAAATATAGGATGTGGATGCCCCAAGCACTGTTTTATTTGCTGCTTCAAATGCCTGCCATGGAGTTTTAATTAGGTAAAACCATTTGCTTCAAAATCATTTTAAGAATCTTGATTATTTTATAAACTAAAAAACAGCCAAGTTCAGAAGGATACATAAGGAGCACCTGCAATAACATACAAGAATATACGGGTAAAGTTATTTTGAGGGAATAATGGTTTCAGTTTTATAGGCATTTTGTTCTGGTTTTAAAGCACTGAGTTTTCTGACAGCTTGATTTTATAAGCAAAAAACATGTGTGTCATTAAGGTGGACACATGCTTTAAAGACAGAAAGAAATGTACGATTCAACTGTGGCACTGATGGATCAATGGGACTGGAGACAGCATTCCATGTGGAGATGTACCAGCAGGAAAGGTCCAGAGGAGTCCTCAATCTGCAATGTGGTCTCAATGTTCCTTTGCTGGCTCCCTGAGCAGAAGATCATTACTTGATTATAATGAGTGAAGTACCCTGCTGTTATGTGATTTCAAAGAAATGTGAGTTTGTACTCTATTAAGAGGTAGATGAAAATTAGTGTAGGACTTGGAGCTTTGTTTGATTATCCTTCAGAGTTTTTGCACCAGATTCCAGAAAAGTGTATGAGATTCAGGGGACCATGCTATTAAACCTCAAATAAAATGAACCTTGGATAATCTTTGTAGACTGATTTTACCCAACAGTTTTCCAAATTCAGCGAGAGAACTTTCTGTGGTAAAAAAAATGAGGTAATTAAAGTTCAAGAACTAGTTACAGGGAATAAGTTCAACTAAAACATGTATTTATTGATTTGTCATCCTATAAAGGGAAATAATCTTTGGTTAGAGTTATGAAAATAAAATAATAAGCAACATTATTTCTGATTCATAGGAAAGTAGGTTATCTCTACATGTACAGAAGGAAGTTACTCTTTACTATATAAAGGCACTTATTTATTTATTTTTAAAATATATTCATCACCTGAGAGGCAGTGAGACACACACACACACACACACACTCAGTGGTTCTCATCTGCTGGTTCAGTCTCTATGTGCTTGAAATGAAGCTGGGTGCTTGGATATCAGTCCAGTGAGTGCCAGGCACACAATCGCTTGAGCCATCACTGCTGCCTTCCAGCATGTACATTGGCTGGAGCCTGGTTTGAACCCAGGTGCTAAATATGGGATGAGGGGGTCTTAACTGCTGTGCTGAAAGGCCACCTTACATTATTGACTTAAGAGGAAAACATTCTATGTCTTGTTTCTTGTTTCTCTGCATGATAACTTGCACAAAATTTTCAGCAGTCTCCATTAGAAATTATGTGTTTTGTGTTAGCCAGTGTGATGATTCTCTTTTAAATCAATGAATTTAAGGATATAAGCAATTTTCTCTCCAAGACCCATATAGAATGTGGTTGGAAATAACTTTCTACAAAACTGAATGCATTCCCATAGATAAAAGACATGTGAACCTCTTCCTTGGTAACTTCAGATAATGATGCCCCATTACATATTGTTGGTTGATCAAAGGAAATGACAGGTGGCAAGAAAAAAAAAAGGAAGATGAATGACAATATCCTTCAGAAAGGTGGAAATGGTAAGTTCAGGGGTTAAGAAAGAGGTGGAAATTTTAAGATGGACTGAGATTTTAGACTCTTTTTTCAGCCCAAAGGCTGGAATTCCACATTTTATGTTTTCGCCTGAGAACACTGAAGGTTAAGTTCCTGTCCCTCTATCTTCACAGTCTTACTCCATGACCTCAATTTTCCATCAGCATTGGAGCTCCTGGAGAACATCAATGTGTTGCTTCCCATGAAGATAAATGTGAAGTAGATCCTAAATGCAGTGGGGCATTTTGAAGCCCCAAATCTCCTGGACTTTTATTTGCCAGTAAAAAACTGTTTAAAGTTCAAGCAGGGACAGATGATATATTAAAACATATATATCTGTATATCTATAGCCCACAAATACTTTGACTTTTATTCCCCTTTGGTCTTCCTGGGGTTTTAAGGCCTGATTCTTTTCACAATGGATGAAAAAAAAAAATGCCAACCACATCACTCAATGCTCAAATGAATCTACTTTGGGATGGTAAATTAAAAGTTTTATAGGAACCCATATTCATGCAAAAATTAAAAAAACAATGCTGCTATTCCCTTTTACAAACAGTACCTCTTTTTTTTTATTTTATTTAGGTTATATGAGTTTCATGTATTTCACACATACAGATTTAGGAACATAGTGAATCTTCCCACCCCACCCTCCTTCCTGCCCACATTCCAACCCTTCTTCCTCCTCCCTCTCCTACTCCCAATCTTTTTACAAAGATCTAATTTCAGTTTACTTTATATTCATAAGGTTAACCCTACATAAGTAAACCTATACTCATAAGGTTAACATAAGTAAAATAATTCAACAAATAGTGTAAAGAAAAAAAAAACCACTTTCTCAACAGTAGAGACAAGGGCTTTAAACAATGAATCTCAACATGTCCATTTCACTTCAATAAAATTACTGATGCCATAAACAGGAGTGTCAATTTGTAAAGTCAACAACAGGAGTCACTGTGCACTTACTCCTCATGTAGGATCTCTGTCCTTAATGTGCTGTACATTGAGGCTTAATGCTATAACGAGTACTCAAACAGTATATTTCACTTTGTGTTTCTATGGGGGTGCAAACTTTTGAAATCTTTACTTAATGTATGCTAAACTGATCTTCTGTTAAAAAATAAAAAAAAAAAGAAGAAATTAGCAATTCCCAACTTGACTCTCACTGGGATTAAACATGACAATAGGTCTGATCTGATTTCATCATCATTTAAAAAATCATCTATTATTTTTCACTTTATGTTTCTCTGTGGGAGCAAAATGTTGAAATCTTTACTTAATGTATGCTAAACTGATCTTCTGTATATAAAGAGAATTGAAAATGAATCCTCATGTGAATGGAAGGGGAGAGGGAATGGGAAAGGGGAGGGTTGCGGGTGGGAGGGACGTTATGGGGGGGAAGCCATTGTAATCCATAAGTCGTACTTTGGAAATTTGTATTCATTAAATAAAAGTTAAAAAAAAATAAATTGTGTTTTAGGTACTCTATTAGTTACATCAGACCAGGGAAAACATATGATATCTGTCTTTTTGGGATTGGCTTATTTCACTGAGTATAATGGTTTCCAGTTGTATCCATTTTGCTGCAAATGACAGGATTTAATTTATTTATTTATATCTGAGTAATAATCCATAGTGTAGATATACCACATTTTCTTTATCCAGTCAACAGTTGATGGTCATCTGAGTTGATTTATATCTTAGCTATTGTGAATTGATCTGCAGTGAACATGGGGGTACAGAAAAATCTTTCATATGCTTATTTCTTTTTTTTTTAATTTTTTTAACTTTTATTTAATGAATATAAATTTCCAAAGTATAGCTTATAGATTACAATGGCTTCCCCCCCATAACGTCCCTCCCACCCGCAACCCTCCTCTTTCCCACTCCCTCTCCCCTTCCATTCACATCAAGATTCATATGCTTATTTCATTTCCTTTGGGTAAATTCCCAGGAGTGGGATGACAGGGTCATATGGTACTATGTAACACCTGCCCACCAAAAAGTAGAGGTAATTAGCAAGCTTAACCCACAGCAAAGCAAGTAGGGTAAGACTTAAAATACTTGACATTGGAAACCAAGACTGTGTTGCCAGTTTTGTTTTTGAAGCATTTCAAGGAGTCAAGCAGTGTGTATAATGCTGATTGATCCTGAAAACAAAGGGTTTTTGCCACATGATAGTAAAAGGAGTCTCAGGGTAATAAAGGAAGAAGAATAAATGAAGTCTCACAGAGGCCAGGCAGCAAAGTGGTGGTCCAGGCTTGACCCAATCCTGTCTCATTGTAACCCATGGTTTTTTCCACCAAGCACATGCTCCAATAGCACCCACTAACTTTAGTGGGGAAAGGTCACAGCTAGACAAATATCTCAGCCTCATCATGTGAGACAGATTCTTAAGCCAATGGTTCTACTTTCTAGTTTAACAATTTGAGCATCTCTGTGGACAGTGCGCTGATAAATCGACACACTCTACATACAAATGGGCAAGGAAAATGTAGCTTCTTTATTTCCTATAATTCACGGAATAAACAATACTCCACTAGGTAGCAGGGGCAACAGGCAAGGAGGGATGCATGAAAGTAATCAGCTCCAGCTCCTGTACTTTTCATGATCTCTGATTTTCTCAGCAGGTCTTTGTTCAATCTACTTTGGACACTTTCTGGTATCTGATACTGGTAGTGCAGTGGGTGATCATGCAGCTAACTCTCCTGGTCCCCTTGAGACTTCCTACTATTCAGCTTACTTTTTCCCTTGTATTCACAACAGGATTGCCCAGATCTACATTGCCTTTCTCTTTGGTCTCTGGCTAGAGCACAGAACCCTTGCGCACAGAGTCACTTCACACTGATGAGAGTAGTCTTCTTTGTTAAGCCCCCAGTTAGACCCCGAAATTTGTGTGCCACAGGAACCATTTGGAAAATCCATGGATTCTTCTAACTTCTGGGCGAAGAATGAAGGGATGGGCTGGAATAGCTGCCTAAACCTCTTGAGCTGCCACTTGTCTTCTGTTGAGCTCACGGCAGATTACTTCCCCGGGCACTTCGCGAAATCTCCTTGCGGAGGTTTCAAAGCTGCTCTGTTAGACACAGCTCTTTAAATGTCTTCTGAAGTTCGTGAGAATGGGGCCATCAGTCTAAAGACTTTCCTCCCTACCTCTCTTCTTTAGCAGGAATTAGGGTGAAATGTGGTTGGAAGGTAGAGACCTGGGGAGAGGGTGGTGGAAGTGAGCTATCTACTTCTTTCTCTTGCTTTTACAGAATTTCCCACATATAATACCATCCTCTTTCATGAGGTGACTGGAATGGCAGAATAGCTCAAGTGAACCCATTTTATGGGATTAGAATAAACCCACCCCTTTTTAATAGTTTGAAAGCACCAGCCAACTTCCATGTGCATACAAAATTATACTTAAGAAATGGTGGCTACAGTTCTGTAATGGATTCAAATCTTAGTAAAAATTGATCCTGAAGGAATAAATGAAATCTCACTCCCACAGAGTCTCTATAATATTATTAAGCTTTTTCACTGCCTAAGAGAAAGACAATATTTTAAAACATTGGCAAGATTCTGGGAAGATTGATTCTAAAATCTATGAATTTTGCCTTTGAATCATCAGGTCTCCCTGGCAGATTGCTCAACTAATTTAATAATTTCATTGTTTCATTGTTCTTTGCATATTAAATGATACTGTGAAGCAATCATTATTAGGATGCATTTTTGAAAGCTTGTTGTTTATCTATTGGTTGTGCTATGATATGAATTGGTTTCTTTAGACACTATAATTTGCTAATATTCACTAGAAGTTTCCAAGATAAGGCTATCAAAGTGTCAGTGTTTCAAAAACATGGTTGAGTGTATAATGATTTTCTGAGTCTTTTTTTCTACAATAAGTAGAGGAACGGAAACTAGATCCCATAAGGAAAGGTCAATTAATTTTTATTCATCCATTTTTTGTTTGTTTTATTTTGCTCTTTCAAAGGGAATGAAAAGGCTTCCTCTTTTCTACTTTTTAAAAACTTTATTTATTTATTTATTTTTATTTGACAGAGTTAGACAGTGAGAGAGAGAGACAGAGAGAAAGGTCTTCCTTCTGTTGGTTCACTCCCTAAATGGCCGCCTTGGCCAGAGCTACGCCGATCTGAAGCCAGGAGCCAGGTGCTTCTTCCTGGTCTCCCATGCAGGTGCAGGGCCCAAGTACTTGGGCCACCCTTCACTGCCCTCCTGGGCCACAGCAGAGAGCTGGACTGGAAGAGGAGCAACCAGGACTAGAACCCAGAGCCCACATGGGACGCCTGTGCCACAGGAGGAGGATTAACCAAGTGAGCCACGGTGCCGGCCCAAACAATGCTTTTTAATATATGAAGCTTTTTAATTAAAAAAAAAAGTCTTAAAAGCTTTCCTGGTTAGCAGCAACCAAAATAAGGATGAATAGTCTTGAAGAAGTAGGTGAGTATACCAAGAAATAAACTGTCCTCCTGACCACCAGAAGGAAAAAAATAATCATAATGGGCCTCTGAGGAAGACTATGGAACTTGAGTCCCTACAGAACGCCTATATCTTTAGTAGGTTTGGGAATTCAACTTGAATTCAGGGTACTGAATCCCTGGGATTAGCTCAGCCCTGTTCAGAACTTTGCAGTTTTTGCTGGTCCTTCAGTTACTAATGGAAATTTAGCAGCCATTGAATCAATGATGATTAAAGCTATATTTTCAAGATCTGACTGGGCCCTGGGTTGGGAATCCTCCATTCTGTTGAAGGTTATCTGGGTTAGGTCAGACCAAAATATTGGATCATTTGTTCAGTGACCTGTGGACTCGCCTATCCAAGCACCCTGGATGGTTTTCATTGGAGGGTAACTGTAGCTCCTGACCTGGATGCTCCCTGGCTCCCTGCATTCTTGTCCTGGCTGCATTATGGAGGCCATCCAATACTACACAATGTGTTTCAGTCACATGTTTTCCCAACAACTGGCTCATTCTTTTGATTGTCTTTCTGTTTCTCTGACTTTGGAAGTTCACCTTGCTGCATTGCCAATATCTTTCACTTTGGGAAAGATTTTAAGTTGCAGGGAAATTTACCTAGGAGCCTGCAGGGAAATAATGTTGGCCTACAAGGTAGAGGGACTTGGCAAAAAGTGTGCGTGATCTCTAGGTTATTGGCTTGTGAGCATGATTCCAGAACATAGGGTAACTTTTTCAAGGACTTTGCATGACTTTCACATCCTATTAAAGTAAAGTGAGTTTCTGAGATACCTGAAAGTTTACTCTGTTACCACACTTTGAATTTTCAACTTTTCTTGGGTTAAATGGTCTGAAGAGAATGGAGCTTTCTTCTACCTTGTGATGATAGGATACGGCAGCTTGGACCCAGCGTTTCTTATCACGACCTCAGGATATGAATGAACTTTCTGGCAAGTGAAATGTGTTTAGGATCAAGACGTGGAATATTTTATAATATGAATTTAAATAAAACACATAAAATTAAAGTTAGATCCTCTTAAATAAATGTTTTGAAAATACACTCATTTTCAACAGTTATAAAAAAGAAGTTTTATCTAGTTTTATATTTTCTTTTCTTAAAGATATATTTTATTTATAGGAAATCCAAATGGCCAACAGGCACATGAAAAAATGTTCAAGGTCATTAGCAATCAGGGAAATGCAAATCAAAACCACAATGAGGTTTCACCTCACCCCAGTTAGAATGGCTCACATGCAGAAATCTACCAACAACAGATGCTGGCAAGGATGTGGGGAAAAAGGGACACTAACCCACTGTTGGTGGGAATGCAAACTGGTCAAGCCACTATGGAAGTCAGTCTGGAGATTCCTCAGAAACCTGAAGATAACCCTACCTTTCGACCCAGCCATCCCACTCCTTGGAATTTACCCAAAGGAATTTAAATTGGCAAACAAAAAAGCGGTCTGCACCCTAATGTTTATTGCAGCTCAATTCACAATAGCTAAGACCTGGAACCAACCTAAATGCCCATCAACGGTAGACTGGATAAAGAAATTATGGGATATGTACTCTGTAGAATACTATACCGCAGTAAGAAACAACAAAATCCAGTCATTTGCAACAAAATGGAGGAATCTGGAACACATCATGCTGAGTGAAATAAGCCAATCCCAAAGGGACAAATACCATATGTTCTCCCTGATCGGTGACAACTGACTGAACACCAAAAAGGAAACCTCCTGAAGTGAAATGGACACTATGGGAAACGGTGACTTGATCAGCATAGCCCTGACTGTTAACGAACAACTTAATACATTATCCCTCTTAGTAGTTTTTTTGTCTGTTCTACTTAATATGACTGGTTTAATTCTGTAATTAATACACAGTTATTTTTAAGTGTTGAAAATTAACTGAAATGTGATCCCTGTTAAACATAAGAGTGGGAATAAGAGAGGGAAGAGATGTATAATTTGGGACATGCTCAAGCTGACTTGCCCCAAATGGTAGAGTTAGAAACATACCAGGGGATTCCAATTCAATCCCATCAAGGTGGCATGTACCAATGCCATCTCACTATTCCAAGTGATCAATTTCAGTTCACAATTGATCATAATGAAAGGACTAAGAGTCAAAGGGAGCACATAAACAAGTCTAGTACCTGCTAACACTAACCGATAGAATAAATAAAGGGGAGAGTGATCAAACATGGGAAGTGATATACTCAGCAGACTCATAGAATGGCAGATGTCCTAAATAGCACTCTGGCCTCAGAATCAGCCCTAAAGGCACTCGGATCTGGCTGAAAAGCCCATGAGAGTATTTCAGGCATGGAAAGCCAAGACACTCTGGCAAAAGATCTCTGTGAGTGAGATCCCAGTGGAAAGAACAGGTCTTCAAAGAAGGAGGTACCTTTCTCTGAAGGGAGGAGAGAACCTCCACTTTGACTATGACCGTGTCTAAACAAGATAAGAATCGGAGAACTCAGAGGGCTTCCATAGCCTTGGAAACTCATGACTGGAGCATAGGGAGATTACTGATGCCATAGACGGGAGTGTCAATTGGTAAAGTCAACAACAGGAGTCACTGTGCACTTACTCCTCATGTAGGATCTCTGTCCTTAATGTGCTGTGCATTGAGATTTAATGCACTTTGTGTTTCTATGGGGGTGCAAACTGTTGAAATCTTTACTTAATGTATACTAAACTGATCCTCTGCAAAAAAAAAAAAAAAAAAAAAAAAAAAAAAAAAAAAAAGAAAGAAATTATCAACTCCGAACTTGACTCTCACTGGGATTAAACATGACAATAGGTCTGATCTGATTTCATCATCATCTAAAAAAATCATCTATTATTTTTCACTTTATGTTTCTGTGTGGGAGCAAACTGTTGAAATCCTTACTTAATGTATACTAAGCTGATCTTCTGTATATTAAGATAATCGAAAATGAATCTTGATGTGAATGGAAGGGGAGAGGGAGTGGGAAAGGGGAGGGTTGCGGGTGGGAGGGAGGTTATTGGGGGGAAATCATTGTAATCCATAAATCGTACTTTGGAAATTTATATTCATTAAATAAAAGTTAAAAAAAAAGATATATTTTATTTATTTGAGGGTCAGAGTTCAGAGAGAAAGAGGATGAGACAGAGAGAGAGAGCGATCTTTCATTCTCTGATTTATTCCCCAAATGGCCACAATAACCAGGGCTGGGCCAGACAAAAGCTAGGAGCCAGGAGTTCTTCCAGGTCTCCCAGAGGGGTTCAGGGACCCAAGCACTTGGACCATCTTCTTCTGCTTTCCTAGGCACATTAGCAGGGAGCTAAATGGAAAGTGGAGCATCTGGTACTAGAATTGGCATGCATATGGGATGCCAGCATTGCAGATGGCAGCTTTACCTGCCCCAAGCTTTCTATATTTCTTAAAACAGATATGGAATGTGGTTGGGCACTGTGGGACAGTGGTTAAGCTACCACTTGGGATACCCAGATCTCATATCAGGGCACCTGAGTTTGAATCCTCCCTCTGGTTCCAATCCACCTTCCTGCTAATATGCATTCTGGAAGGCAGTAGGTGATATCTGAAGTTCTTGAGTCCCTGCTGCTTACATGAGAGTCCACATGGAGTTCCTGGTTCCTGGCTTCAGCCTGGCCTGTCCCCGGCTGTTGCAAACATTTAGGAAGTGAACTAGTTGATGGAAGATCTCTTGCTCTCTGTTGCTTTGCTTTTCAAATAAATAAAAATTATAAAAAATTTTTAGAGGCAAAATAAATGATTTAAAGTAGCAATAATACTATCTTATCTGTGATGGTAGTTTTAGCTTATAAAGCATTTTATAACTTATTTATTAGATTATTCAACTCACACTGAAATACTATTCCTAAGGTTCCCAATGTATAAAATTAAATGCAAATCATTACCTCATTGGCCACAGGAAATTTTGACCCCTAGAAAATAATTTTCTTAGTGCTTTACACAAGATGAATTGCTAAATGTTTGCAACCTTTTTGGTAAATGTAACTCAATTTTCAGTAATAATTAACTCTATTCATTTCTTGAATTCGTGTAGCATAGTTCCTGAGAAAAGCTGCAAGTTTACAAGTTTATCTGAACACGTTTATCCTCACAATGTTCCCTGGCACACAGGTCAAGCAGATTTTACCACTTCCATTTAATGGATGGAAAAGCAGTTTGTGATAAGATCAGATAAGCTGCCCAGAATTGATTGGTTGGCCAGAGGTGCCCTAGTTAACCAGCAGTATTGGGACATGATTCTCCCACAGAGATCTTGTGCTGACTGTTATATCTCCCCAGGGGCTGGGACTCCCCCTCAGGCCTCTGTGTCAGGCTGGCCTCCCAGAATTTGCCCTAACATAGAACCAGCCCTCTTCCCCAATCTAGTCGCTCACCCTTAAGCCCGTCAATAAAAGTCTGCTCATTGTCTATGCTTTCAGGGACCTGCTAACCTCCATGTCCTACAACAGAGCCAAGTGTGGTTAAAAGATTAATGTCTGCCCGCACCGTATGATACCATTTGATACACTTCAATTTACCTGCAATAACCTCAAGTCCAGGGAGGAAAGGAGGCATCTGAGACAAAAGTCTTCTACTTCTACTGTTAAGTCTTCCAACTTGTAGATGTATTGTGCAAATATGGATGTGAAAGATTACTGGGCTAATCTTCCAATTTTCTAATGATCCCACTTCTGTGTTTAACACATCTTTCTTTTATTGACAATAGGTGTAAAAAAAATCTTCTCTAAAAGGGTATAGCTTTCACTATTAACCAGGAAGTTGCTGACAAACCCCTTTAAACAGTTTATGACTGAGGTTTCTAATATGATTTGGAGAGGTCTTCTGCAATGATAACACTTTCCCCACATCCCAGAGATTTTATTTTTAGCTCATATCCCTGGCTCATAGAGACATATGAGTAAATGATAATGTTAGATATACTTTTATGCCCAGGGAATTCTTGCAATTAAAAAGTTCAATTTCCTTAATGTCAATATATACCAGATGTGTTGTAATATCCATGCAAAACATCAGCCACTAATGGGTTCAGATATTAAAATATGTCATTTTAATAATTCTTACTTTTGATTCACTAGTATTTCACTTTCAGAGGTTGAAATCTATTCCACACCAAGAGGGTTGGACTATTGAATGTCATAGAAGTGTGAAAAGGCAACAAAAGGGGGATGTACTTAGCCCAGTAGTTGTGTTGCCAGTTAAGATTCTTGTATCCCATGTTGAAGTACTTGGTTTACTTCCTGGGAGGCAGTGGTGATGGGAGTTCTGGATTGGGTTCTCAGTTCGTCTTTGGCACAGCCCAGCCCTGTGCCTTGCAGGCATTTGGGAAATAAGCCAATGGGTAGGAGTTATGGCTATCTGTCTCGATGCCTCTCTAATTAATCAACTAATTAATTAATTAGATAACATAAAGAGTAACAAAATCAACACCATAAGCTGAAGAAAACAACTTGTATTATTTTTTTGCCTTAAATTTCTTTTTATTTTATTTTATTTTACTTAATGAACATAAATTTCCAAAGTACAACTTATGGATTACAATAGCTCCCCCCACCCCCATAACTTCCCTCCCACCCACAACACTCCCCTCCCCCACTCCCTCTCCCCTTCCATTCACATCAAGATTAATTTTCAATTATCTTTATATACAGAAGATCAATTTAGCATATATTAAGTAAAGATTTCCAGTTTGTACCCACACAGAAATACAAAGTGTAAAATACTATTTGAGTACTAGTTATAGCATTAATTAAACACCTAAGAGTAATTGTGTATTTTTTTTATTTTCCCTCCCACTCACACCCCTCCAATCTCCCCACTCCCTCTCCCATTCCATTCACATCAAGATTCATTTTCAATTATCTTTATATACAGAAGATCAATTTAGTATGTATTAAGTAAAGATTTCATCAGTTTGCACTCACACAGAAACACAAAGTGTAAAATACTGTTTCAGTACTAGTTATAGCATTACTTCACTTTGGACAACACACTAAGGACAGATCCCACATGAGAAGTAAGTACACAGTGACTCCTGTTGTTGACTTAACAATTTGACACTCTTGTTTATGGCATCAGTAATCTCCCTAGGCTCTAGTCATGAGTTGCCGAGGTTATGGAAGCCTTTTGAGTTCGCCTGTTAAACCCTCTGAGTGAGGATGCTAACACGTTGAGAGGCACACCCCAAAGACTCAGAGTCCAGACCAGCTGATGCAAAAAGCAAGAGGATTTATTCGGCGTCTGCGCAGACGGGCATCCTGAACTCGGGAGTCCAGAGAGCGCCCCCAGCACAGAGCTACACGGTTTATATACCCGCAGTGACCAATCAAAAGCACTATAGTGTCCATGCACACAGCAGTCCAATCCGTGAGCTGATCATGTGAAAGGCATGCGTCTTCTATCCAATCAGCTACGGGATCACATGGGAGGCAGGCACACAGCAGTCCAATCCGTGAGCTGATCATATGAAAGGCATGCGTCTTCTATCCAATCAGCTATGGGATCACATGGGAGGCATGCACCTTGTCGCCATTTTGTGGTTTACTTCTTTAGCAGTTCCTTTCCCTGTCAGCGTCATCTTGTTCACCCTGAGGGGGACGACATCTCGCTCCCTACGTTCCCCGGGAGGGAGAGCAGCATCCCGCTTCCCACACCGTTATTTGAGTATTAGGAGGCATACAAACTGAGTTAGGTCTTAGCACAGCCAGGCACAAGTGTCGCAGCTAGCTAAGCATAGGGTCCCTTATTTTTATAGCTGCACCTAATTTAACTTTGGGGAAAAAAGTTTAGGGCTATAATTTTTAAACTTTAATTTTATTTGGGGCAAAGGTGACTTCTTGTTTTTAATAGTGTTAGCTTAAGTCACTCCATCTTGGTTTGATTTTTAAGGTTCTTCACGCCGACTTTGATCTTATTCCGACAGGGTCATAGTCAAAGTGGAAGTTCTCTCCCTTCAGAAAAGTTACCTCCTTCTTTGCTGGCCCCGTTCTTTCCACTGGGATTTCACTCGCAGAGATCTTCCATTTAGGTCTTTTTTTTTTTTTTTCCCCAGGGTGTCTTGGCTTTCCATGCCTAAAATACTCTCATTGGCTCTTCAGCCAGATCCGAATGCCTTAAGGGCTGATTCTGAGGCCAGAGTGCTATTTGGGACATCTTCCATTCTATGAGTCTGCTGTGTATCCTACTTCCCATGATGGATCGTTCTCTCCTACAATAACTTGTATTATTAAGAAATCTAAGTATAAACTCCTTTCCAAAGTACTAAGATCTATTGTTTCAAGGCATCTTGTCCTTCAAGGAGGCTATTTGCTCAGAGGAGGTGCATTTAGAGTATTTCTCATTAAATTTCCTTTTGGTTCCTTGAGAGATCTGTCATGTGTCCTGGATGAAGATTAATTTGAGTCCACACTGTGCCTTCCAGACATTTCCCCACCCTGCTCTGAAACTTGGCACTTACTATTTTCTGTCTGTTCCTTCCATCTCCTTCAACCAACCCCTTCTGCCAAAGTCTAGATGACTCTCCAAGACTCACCTCAAATTTGTCTCATTTGTTGAAACCTTTCTATCCTCCCTAGGAAAGCCAGTGTTTTTTTTTTTTTTCTATGTTCTTATGAATCTTGTATCTATCTTGGCCATAATCATATTTTCTAATATTTATTCAAATTCATGGTATGCCATATAATGGATTAAAGTCTTTACAAGAATTACCTTATTCAACTCTCACAACCCCACTTGTAAATAGATGTTGTCTCACTGTGGCATTTTGAGATTAAAAGCTTGGCCAATGTTTTACAAATAGAAAGAGATGAAATGAGAATTGGAACTTGGGCATTCTCTCAGGCCACTCTAAGTCACTGTACTATGTGGGTCAGAGTAGATACTAACTTCTTTTTGAGTAACTTTATATGAACTTTCTAGTCTCATGGCTTTATATACTATTTTATCTATATGGTAATTATTTCCAAAGTTATAAATTCTCTCTAAAACTCTAATTTGCATCATCACTGGGGTTTCTTTCTTTTTTTTTTTTTTTAGATACCTTAAAACCAATGTGTCAAAAATAAAACTTCTGACCACCTTCCACAAATCTGGCCCATTTTAGATGCTTTTGCCCATTTTAGATGGTGGCAACTATATCCACTTTCTTTCAAAGTTGTAACTTATACCTTGTCATTAGCAATAACTACAGTCCCTCCAAAGCCTTGTTTTCATGCATCCCATTCTCTGTGGATAAACCTCTCACCTGTATAGTTCACTTTGGATAGTGCTCTAGTGCCCAAATATGACAATTATTCAGTCCACAGTTGATTAACCATTTTTTACTAGTATTCACCTTTTTGAGGTATTTTCCCATTTCTTAACTTCTTTAATTCAAAATTTATTCACATATGTTTTTCTTGCCTCTCTCTTGCTTTATATTCACTCATTGAAACTATGAGTACAACCAAAATAAATCCAACTGTCTGCCAAAAACCATGCCAATTATAAATTCACAAATGGATCCTAAATGGAACAGAAATGCTGATAGGTAATCACACCCTCTCACATTGTCTTAGATGACCATTTAAGCTCCATTCCCCTCCCCAACATCTCACAACCACTCTCAGCTGTTGACCTTTGCTTCACTAAGAAATATTGGAATAATAGTGCAAACACTTCCTTGAGAGATGGTGGTGACTCCCAGCACCATCTCTGTTTGCCCATTAGCATTTGTAACAAGATCCCTAGCTTTCCTTCCAGTTAAATGAAGTGAATTATTTATCCCTTCATGCTTAATTATCCCCTCATGCTAAACAATTGTTTCAGGAATTTTCACTTTTCTCTCTATACCAATGTTTTGCTAATGGAACAATCATTCACATTAGCATATAAGCGTGATATTTAAAAAAAAATATCTTTTGACTCCATTTCCATTTCTGTATTATTGAGCCCCATTTCTTTGTTCCACTTTGTAGCAAAACATCTCCAAGTGCAGGCCATGTCTGGCTCCTCTCTTCTCATTGCTTCTTAAACTCTTTTTCACCCCCATTGTCCCATAGAAATTCCTCATCAAGGTTGCTGATGACTTTGTTAAATCTAATGGTCAGTTCTCAGTTCCTTTCTCACTATCTTAATTGAGAACAACAATGATAATGATTCTCCCTTTCTTATATTCCATCTTTTCTCAGTCTAGAAGATAACACTCGAGTGTTTTTTTATTTTACCTCACTGTTTATTCCTTCTTAGTCCTGGGGACAAATATTCTCCCATTCAACCTTGTAATTTTGGAATATCCTGATACTCAGTTCAAGATCCTCTTTTCTTTGCAATATATGAGTATAATCACTGTTTTGGTAAAATTATTTATTCTCATGGATTTAAATTATCTTTATAAAATAGCGCCTCCAAGCTTTATCATTTCATGTCAAAATATCTCTTTCTACCATTCTTCATATAACCAACTACCCACTCTACATCTCCACATGGGTATTTAACAGTTATCTCAAACTAAACATCACAATGTGCTGCTTTCTCCATCACCAGTGATAACTCCATTCTTCCAAATGTTTGGCAAAAACAAACAAACAAACAAACAAACAAAACACCTGTCATCTTTTTCTCATCTCGTACATGCAGTTCATCAAGGAATCCTATTCATTTATCTTTAAAATATATCCAGAATCTGACCATTTCTCACTAACTCAACTGCCTATAATTTTGGTGGAGTCCCTATGACCACCTACTTAGATTTGCTGTTTATGCACAGTCTGATTTCAATACAACAGATTGATCCTGTTGAATTT
Organism: Oryctolagus cuniculus; assembly: GCF_964237555.1. NCBI lineage: Eukaryota > Metazoa > Chordata > Mammalia > Lagomorpha > Leporidae > Oryctolagus > Oryctolagus cuniculus. The sequence goes on from NC_091437.1 coordinate 115,597,912, forward strand.
TAATTTAGATGATGTCAATCTTGTCTTCAGAACTTAACAGCGGTCCTCACTTCAATTTGAGCAAACACAAAAGCCCTTACTGTTGCCTAAAAGGCTTTACTTTATCTAGATCCACATCACCTTTCCTACTGATCTCCACTATGCCCCTCATTCACTTCACTTCATGCTTCCTAACTATTCCCTACACACACTAAATACACTCCTGCCTTGAAGCCTTTGCACCTGCTCTTCCCTGTTTGGAATATTTTTCTCAAGAAACTCACATGAATAATGCCTCTGTGCTTTGAGTTGTTGTTCAAATATGATCTACTCAGTGAGAACTATCCTGATATCAAAAACTGTACTCCTTCCCTAACCCAAGCTCTGTGAACTCCTCTTCTTTTTGACTATATTCTTTTATTTTTTCCCATGGAAGATATTTTTTTCTCACAAGTACTGAGTAATTTATATCTTAGTTTTTTATTAGTTTACTTTTTATTATTTATGTAATTGATTTTCTGTTTTCCTTGTTTATATTATAATCTCCTTGAGACAATCAATCTTTCTGTTTTATTCTATCCTTTATTTTTACCATTGAAACTGTCTGTTTCTAAAACATACTGGGAAATTTATATACTTAGTATGACTGTAGATTATTTTCTGTTTGCCCTGTTTATAATATAATCTCCTTGAGGGAGTTAATCTTTTCTTTATGAAATAAATAGAGTGGACTTATTTATTTATGTGTTTCAAGCTCCCAGACGGTACTGAACAGACAATAAGAATGCAATAAATATTTCCCAAATGAATGAAAGGATGACTCCTCCCTTTTGCTAACGCCCAACACCTGGAGTCATTCCCTTCTCTTGTCTTTTTCTTGCATTCTACAATCAATCTAACAGCAAATTGTATACAATATTGGACCACCTCTTACCACCCCCACTGCTTCTATTCGGGCTAAATCATCATCAACTCTTGCCTGATTTCTCTGTCTACACATTACTTTCTTTTTTATTAACAAAGAAACCAGAATGGGCCTTAAAATGTTATGAAAATTATGACACACTTATGGTCAAGCTCTTGCAATGAATGATGGTTTATTATTTTAGCCTTCAGAACCCAACCTCTCTGGTTCATTTCCCCCTCTGATATCATGTTTCATTATCTCAGTACATCCATGTTGGTCTTCCTATTATTTCTTAAAAATGGGGTAGGGTCTATGGTCCCAGAGACACTGCACTGGCTATTATATTTGCCTGGAATGTCAGATCAAAGAATAAAATTGAACCACAGGGCAACCATTTTGATGACAAGCTACCAAGACAAGAATGGGGAGAGTGCTAATAAACATAGATTTCATTTTTTCCTCTCCTTCTCCCTCCTCTTATCCCTTTCCCTGTACTTCATCCTCTTCCTTCTTGCAAAGATTCTGTAGTATAGTTTATATGAGATAAACTTTCCCAACTACCAATCTTTTCTTTCCATAAATGCTGGATTTTTTCTAGTGATAGTTGAATCCTTCATCCTTCTTGCATCAGGAACTAGTACAAAGGTTAACTCTGGTTATTGAGTTGAGCTGCTATTGGTAGATGAGTCATGGTCACTGTCAAGTCAATCATCTTTTTTGTTAATTCTACTTTTTTGTATGTGGGTATGTTAGCCATTTATTTCTCTCCACACCCCTCTCACACTCTTCCTCTAATGCAGTCTATACCTATTACATTGAAACTGGAAAACTTTGAATTATGGTAAGTATAATACCAGAAAATTATCTGCTCTTTATACTCTGAATATTTATATGTTGATTTATTATTTGAGAAAAAGAAAAAATACATTATGCAGTATTCAAAATATACACTAAGGATCTTACAAAATCCTTACTGAGGCTTAGGTTGATAATTCTAGTTAGGGCGACAGTGATTGTGGAACAAGCTCTTCAGTCTTTAATAAACGGGTTCTGAATTTTCATAACTAAAATAAAGTCCATTAGCAACAATGGCTGAAGTGAACCTTATTTTTCCCCACTTTTATCTGGGCACTAACCTTAAATAGGTAGGAGCTCTAAAGAGATTTTGGTGCCTGGCTAGGAATGAAAGCTGGGCCCATGTGTACTGCCCTCAGGTGGCACCAAGTACTACTTGTACTTTCTGAGCTGCCTGTTTTCAGTTGGACTTTCAGCTAATGGTGCAGTTGGGAAAAGAAAACAAAAGGCACAAAGCACAACTAAGAATTTGGCCTTTACCTTTAACATTTTGGTAAGAAGGTAGCAGAAACCCTTGATGTTAAACTTTGACCTATTTTTAATTAGAAAAAGAGATTTTTTCTATTCTATCTATGCTCTGAGTTGTTAGATCAAATAAGTCTTCTACCCACTTTTGTAATTACTGTAATTAGGCAATAATGTGGATGTAAAGAAAAATTTCTAGTATTTTTCCTAATTTCTTTGAGAACTGGCTCTGACAGGCACTGAAAAAAAAATGAGTCTATCTGCAGATTGTCTCAGATGAGTGCATTCTCTAGAGCTTTCAGTTAAATATAGTGCACACATGATCAGGAATGATTAAATACATACAAAGCTGGGTTAACTGGATTTTTTTGAAAAAATTTTAATTGGGAAGTGATTACTGAAAATGCTGTGTTTCATCTATATCAAATTTGCAGTTAAATTAAATTCACAATTTAAAAGGGAAGGACCACCAGCATGTATCAATAAGGAGATACTTATATTATCAACATTGAAAGAAAAGTCTTTCAGTCTAGTGAAAGTGAGAATGCCAGAGGTTATCCTAGCTGTCAGCTTGCAAGTCAATCATAAGCTCATGTTAGAAAGAAATTTCCCCTGATGCAAGACTAGGGTTGTTATTATTGGCTCACACTTATTGAGTCTTGGCAATGTGTTCAGCACCAGGGAACAGGGCAAGAGAGGGTCTGTCCAATGCACTCATTTTTGAAATATAAAACTGAGGCACCAAGGAAAAAGAATAGAGAGAAGAGGTTGGTTGTGGTGATGGGTAAGAGACTTTGCTATCTGTTGTAGTTGGTGTCTGTATTCATTCACTGGCTCCTCAGGTAGTGAGGACAATGGTTTAGAATATATGTTTGGGGCGTGCCGCAGCTCACTTGGCTAATCCTCTGCCTGCAGCGCCAGCACCCCGGGTTCTAGTCCCGGTTGGGGCACCGGATTCTGTCCCAGTTGCTCCTCTTCCAGTCCAACTCTCTGCTGTGGCCTGGGAAGGCAGTGGAGGATGGCCCAAGTGCGTGGGCCCTGCACCTGCATGGGAGACCAGGAGGAAGCACCTGGCTCCTGGCTTCAGATTGGAATAGCGCCGGCTGTAGCAGCCATTTCGGTGGTGAACCAATGGAAGGAAGACCTTTCTCTCTGTCTCTCTCTCACTGTCTAACTCTGCTTGTCCAAAAAAAAAAAAAAAAAAAAAGAATTATATGTTTGGGGTGGACATTTTGACACAGTTGGTTAACCCACCCTTTGTAACACCCATATCTCATATTGGTTGGAGTTCCAGCTATGATGCTTAACATCCAGCTTCCAACCAATATGCCTGAAGAAGCAGTGGATGATGACCCAGATACTTGTGTCCCTGCCACCCATGTCAGGGACATAGATGGAGTTCCAGGCTTCTGGCTTCTGCCTGGTACAGCCCTGACTGCTGAGGGCACTAGTAAGTGAACCAGTGGATGGATCTTCTCATCTTCTCTCCTTTCCCTGTCTCAAGGTCTCTCTATGTCATTCTACCTTGCAAATAAGTAATTAAATAAATAAATAATTAAAAAGAAGAAGTATCTGTTTAGCTTCATACCTCCTGAACTGTTGGAGTGCACTCTAGTATATTGCATTTCCTTATGAACTTTCATCTTCTATAAGCAGTGATTTCTAAGGGAAGATAGTTTATTTGCTTCCTTTCAACTCCAGGATCCAAAGATCAAGCCTCTTTCTTTTTTCCCCCAGGGAATATGTCAATCTGAATAGAAAGCACGAAGTTTGGGGACTACATGAAATCAAGATTGAATATTAGTTCCCCTACCTACTAGTTAGTTTGAGTGAGTTCTTAACTTGTAGAATTAAGTTCCTCATCTGAAAATTTAGTTAGCATTATCTCATAGAATATAATAATAATTAAAGAAATGAAACACATAAAATGATTGGCACGTTGTAAATACTCAATTCGTGTTGTTTATTCTCAGGGACTACAAGCCTGTCATAAATCTAAATATTACATGGTGGATTCATAGGAAGTTTCTAGAATTCTGCAGGAAAGGAGTTCTTCCTTTGGGCAGAGAAAGTAGTTACATGTATGATAGTTTGTGGATCTCTCAGGTATGTTCCCATATTAAGAATGTTTCCTTGCTCCTAAAATTTTTATGTTTAAAATCATTTGTTTGAATTGAAATATTGTAAATATAAAAGATAATGGTTAAGGGCACAAATGCTGGGGCTGGCCTTGTGGCACTGTGGGTTAAGCCACAACCTGAGAGGATGACATCTTCTATAAGTGCTGGTTCAAGTCCCAGCTGCTCAATTTCTGATCCAACTCCCTGCTAATGCACCTGAAAATGTAAAGGAAGATGCCTCAACTGCTTGGGCCCCTGTCACACACATGGGAAACCTGGTTGGAGTTTGAAGCTCCTGGCTTCAGCTTGATCCAGCTCTGGCATTTGGGGAGTGAACCAGCAGATGGAAGATCTCTCTGAGCCTTTCCCACTTTGTAATGCTGCCTTTCAAATAAAATGAGTCTTTTTTTAAAAAAAAAAAAAGAGTACAAATTCTAAGTACAAGAGAAGCATATTGTGCAGTTCAGGAAGCAGTTGAACAAGTTTAAGTGGTCTCAGGGAAGGAAGTGGGTGTGAGACGTGTCCCAGAATCAGCAAGCTTTAGAGATGTTCTTTTCCTTGGAGATGTATAGAATCAATCTCTACACACACACACACACACACAAACACACACACACACATGGAGAAACTAAAGTCAATCAAACAATCAAGGGGAACACAAAATTACAAACTGCCATCTGTACTATGGAGGAAAAGTTCAGAGTACTGTAAGTGGTGGCCAGGTATTGTAGATTTTTAGAAAGGAACTGCACTGCACATCAGTACATTAGTATTATAGTATTAGAAACAGTTAGAGCCAGAGAAATATAGTTAATTCTATTCATGCTGGGCCTTGGAGTAACTTTGTATGGAGAGATTAACTATCTCTAATATTTGGGCTGATGCAGACTGTGAGGTGTGGAGGAACATGAGAAAAAGTAAAGGGGGGGTGGGAGAAGAAGAGGGAAGGAAAATGGAACAGAATGGGGTAAAGGAAGAGGAGGAGAAGTAGGGGAAAACAGAAGGAGTGGGAAAAAGAGGTAAGAGAAAGGGAGAAGGAGAGGAAGGGGGACATCAACTGGAGTGAGGTCAGAAGTGGGACAGCTCCATGCTGTCTGGCTACTTGCTTCAACTGGTCCCTTGTAAGGGGGAATAGAGGAAATATCAACACCACTCTTATTAGCAGATTGATGTCTGTGTAAATGCTTTTCACACTGCATATAATACTTTAGAGGGCTTGCCAAGATCAGAGATTATGTCCCTCATTTGACAACATTCTGGCTTGCTTGGAGGTGGAGCTGGACCTCAAGGTGGTTCTGTCTGAACTGGAGAGTCTAATCTCTGCAGGCATAGCCTATGTTCCCTAAGAGTTGGTAGGAATAGGCTATTATTCTGTCCTCCTTTATTTTTACCACAACAGAATTTGTAGGTCTATGGTGATGCCAGTTACAAATGTTTTCTTCTTTTCTTTAAAGATTTATTTGTTTATTTGAAAGAGAAAGAAAGATAGTGATACAGAGAGAGAGGGAGAGAGAGAGACTTTCATCAACTGCTTAACTTCCCAAATGGTCACAAGAGCCAGGGCTGGTGCAGATTGAAGCCAGGAGCCAGGAACTCTATCCAGGTCTCCCACATGAGTGATAGGGGCGCAAACACTTGGGTCATCATCTGCTGCATTGGCAGATGCAATTAGCACAATAGCAGAAGCTGGATCAGAAGCAGAGCCCTTGGAGTTTAAACCTGCACACTGCTATGGGATGCAGGTTGTCCCAAGCTGTAACTCAACCTGCTGCACCACAGCATCAGCCCCCACTTATAAATGATTTTGTCTTATAATAGAAGAGGATTTGTTTTTTCTTAAATAATTTAAAAAATAAAATAATAAGATGAAAATTTCAATATTCTGATTAAGAGATCATAAGCAGGGGATATGTAAACATCACATGTTTTCTCTCCATGTGGCAGTTATGTTGTTTATCTCCACTGAGGACTCACACAATCCCTGTGGATTAATTCCACCTGCTTTTCTGAGAAAGGAAAATGTTAACTTCATGACATATGAAGAACTGAGACTTGATAGGAAGTTATTTCTTAGTGTCTCGCATAATAAGCCCTTTCTATGATCATCATAAACTGTGTTCATCAATATAACTCAGCACCTAGTACATCGCACAGTAGCTACATAGTGCTTGAGTTCACAGAACCCCTTTGCATGATGTTAAAAATAGGTACTTACCCTAGATTGCTCTTAGAATCTTTCTTAAAGTCAAAACCTGAGGTTGCTGATATTCCAGGAGGTGCTATGTCAAATTTTCTTTCCTATAATAGGAGGCCATTTACTACTCATCATATACATAATTATTTTGTCATCTCTTTCTTATGAAAGGAAATGGATATAAACCATGTGTGATAATACTGCTTAAAGTAAATCTTCCTTGGATGTATGTGTATTCTTTTCACAAAAAGAGAAAAATTCTCATCATTGCAACAAATGGAATATATCATGTTTTCAAAATTTCTCAGAGAAATCTACAAATCAAGCCTATCAACTGCTTGTTATTTTATCTAAGTGAAAGAATGGGTTTGTCCATTAAGCCCATTTCAAACAAGATGGTGGAATTGCAATTGGATGTGATCACCAGCATCTGTTTCCATTCTGAAAGAGGTGATTAAAGTAATCAGAATCACTCCTCTCCAATCTAGGAAAAATGTTTGGGGTCTTGCGTTAAGGGAACAAAACATCCACCTTATATTTCTGACATAAAGGAAGAATTACTACCCATATAGAGCTGATGCCAATGTGTTAATCCTTGCAATTGGGTTGGTTTTGTTTTGAAAGTGTCAGAGTAACTCACTGAACTCTGGATTTCTTGGTGTCTACCTTATCTTTCTATCAGATCAAAGAAGAAAATCTGTAGGGTGCAATTTACATTAGGTCTGTTCTTGAATGTGCCACATGAGAAGGAAGAATAGCCAGCCAGTTACAAAATGAGTCCTTTAATTACATCTCAGGATTAAACTAGATTAGCAATGCTGTCACCTTGCAGAGTCTTAATCAGTCTCTCCTGTTGCTAGGACAAATAAGCTTGTGTGACACAAATCTAAAGAAAGTTTTTGACATGAAGTGGGAGAGAAATTATAAAAAGTCATGCAGTGAAAAAGTCTGTCTCTTCACAAAAGAGAAATTCCTTGAGTCTTCTCACAGTTTTGGTGTCACAGGATTCAGACAAAGCCCCTAGCAGGTGTCTATGGTTCTCAATTTTCACCTGCAGAAATGTTCACAAAATGACCTCTCCTCCAAGGTTCCCCATTACAAGCAGGAGAACCATGGCCCATCAAATGGCACAAGGCAGAAACCCAAGCATGTTCCTTGGCTCCTCATTTTTCCTTAGTTTATCCATGGTAATCACTGTGCTCAGTCTGTCCACAGTCTGTCCCTCAGTCCTGTTGATTCTTCCTTCCCTTATATCCTGAGCACATTCATGCATGTATTGTTAACTTGCGTTATGGCTCAGGTAGGGTATGCTATTCCTAGTTTGTCTCTCCAATTAAGTCTTTACATCATACCCAAAGATCTAGATATGTCACTTTCTCCTTTAAAACAGTATCTTCCCATCTAATTTCCTGCCATAACATGCAAAGGACTTTCATGATGTGGCTCCTGAGGACCTCTTTAATGCTATGTCTATTCATTCCCTTCTTGAATCTTCCTGCCCAGCTTCACTGAACTGTGTGGGTTTTTGCACAAGCCAACTCACTGTTTTGAATGTCTTTTCCCTTCTGATTGGCTTCCACTGTCCTCCAGATTTAGGTTAGATGTCAACCCCTGCAAACCTCGCTTGGCTCTCCAAACTGGATCAGATGCCCCACAGTGTGAACCATAAAACTTGATGTATTTTCACACCCTATTTTAGTTGCTTAATTACTTGACAGTCTTCTTCTACCAGGGATATAAACCTATTGAGAGTAAAGATGACTCACACACTCCATTGTATCCAAAGCATTGTAGGACCTCAGTCAATATTTGCCCAGTTGATGAATTTACATTTCCATCAGATCAAAGTTGAGGCTGTTGTTTCCTTCTGCTCAGGATTCACCTGCTGATTGTGCCATGACTCTGCCAGTCTTGGGCATGAAAGCCTACTGCCATCTCCTGCCCAGAGACATCAGAAGGTATGTGCCTGACTCTGTCCTTTCTCAGAACCCAGTAGGGTGGACAGTGGTAGCAGTGGTTATGCAGGGCCCCAGCACCAACAGTCAAAGAATAAATGGCCAGGAATATGTCCCATAAAAGAGGGGAAGTGGCCTGAGACAGGACCACAGGAACTTAGGTTCCAAGGTTCCCAGGCTCCATCGTACCATAGATTTCACTTAAGAAATACAAATTCAAAAAGGCTATTATAGAACATTAAACCCAAAGTCCAAGGCTCTTTTCAGTACAGAGACGTGTGTGGCAACACTGGCTGCCCATCCAAGTATCTGAACCTGAGGATATAGGAAACAATATTCTAAACTCCCTGGCACATATGAGACACAATGGGTTTATACATGGTGGCTACAAGACAATGCAGGTAAAGATGGGGCTGGCATTGTGGCATAGCAGGTAAGGCTGTTGCCTGAAATGCTTGCATCACTTATGTATGCTGGTTTGTGTCCTGTGCCAGAGACCAGCTCCAGCCAGTCCAGGGGCCCCAAGGTGTGAGAGGTGTTGGTGCTCAAAGAAATGAGAGACACATTCACAGCAAGACTGATGGCATGGCTCCGGCTCTTGAGCACCAAACTTTATTTTTATATTGTACGTCGAATAATGATTCTTTCTTCTTACAATTAAAAGTCTGTTGTCCATTTTCTTAGAACCATTGACCTTGTATTTTATGTTGCCTCTGGACTCTATGTCTACATCTAGTTACAATTTCTTTGATTTCAAGGGCATATACAGAGCATGGGTTAAAATCATAGACAGGTGCAAGACAATGATTTTCAAGGGCATATTCAGAGCATGGGTTACAATTACAGACAGGCGCGAGATACCTGTTGCCCACACAAGCCAAGGCCTAGAGTGCTGTTGAGTTATGCAGAAATTGGCTACACAAAGCTAGAACATTACCTTCCTAATCTAATCTTTACTAAAAACCCCAATGTTTAAAGCAGGCCCATTTTTAAATGTATCCCCTCTTTGTAGTTCTTTCTGTAACTAATTTTTATTGTACTTATTTAAAGGTTCACTTAGATCTATTCTACAGTTTTGATATCCTAACCCTTGTTATATTTGTAGCATATATAAAATCAAAGCTTTAATAACATTCATCTTTATTCTAGTGGGAAGTATATACCAGGGAGTCTGTTGCCTTTTAATTTTTTTTCACAAACAGCTTAACCTTGCGTAAAGCATCACCCCTTCTATGCTAGCATTTGATTTGATTAAAATTTTACAAAGCAATGGACATTTTGGGGATTATGAGACTAAGCGTTCTTCCCTAAAATTAGGAATACAGCAATCATTAGCGGGACCACCAGGAAGCTCCAGCTTTCTTATGCAGAGTGTAGTTCCCAACAAACCTAAAACCACCAAGAGGACCGCAGCTGTCCTTCTCATGCCTTGTTGAGACAGACCTTCTGCTGTGACCTTGTCAGCCAAAGTTGCCTTGGCCTTGCCAGTCCTGGATGCCTCACTTCAATCCAGCTCCCTGTTAATGGCCTGGGAATAGCAGTGTATGATGATCCAAGTGCTTGGGCTCCTTGTCACCATGTCAAGACTCGATGAAGCTCTTGGCTCCTGGCTTTGGACTGGCTCAGGCCTGTCTGTTGCAGCCATCTGGGGAGTGAGCCAGCAGATAGGAGATCTATCTCTGTCTCTCCCTCTCTATCTGTAACTCTGACTTTCAAATAAAGAAATAAATAATAAATAAATCTTTAAGAAAAAGATGGCATCTGACAGTTTAAATATTTTGCCAGATGTAAACATAATTTAAAAATCAGATCACTTTAAATCTTGTCTTCATCCAAAATCCTTTACTCTCAATGCAGCCTTCTTCATGAAGGCGGCACTTCTGGATACCCAGAAACAGAAGACTCATTGGCTTCCAGTACATGCAACAGGAAAAGCAGCTGCCAGTCAGGCTTTGGACTTTAAGTATGCAGGTGGCACCTGAAATGTTAGAGTTGCGCTCAAACGAAAATTTTCACATATGAGTCAGAGTAAAGGCAAAGTAAAAAGTGCTTGATTTTGGTGTTGTGTGAATGAGCTATGATTGGAAATTTAATTGAAGGCAAAGGGAAGCAATGCGAGCTGGATTCTAAAGTCCATTTAGGGTTCTATTGAGACTGTAAAGAAAGGATTGGCACAAATGCTTAAGCAGCTTGTGAAAATTTCTCCTTGTATGGGACACTTAATGTAGGTAAGTTAGCATTCACACAGACTTTTCTCAAGGGAGGTGAAGGGTGCAGGTGGTTAACACATGACTCTGGAGAAATACATATAAAATAACTTCAAAAATTTAGTGAGAAACAGAATTAAAGGTTAAGTTTATACTGGTGCAAAAATTTTTGAATTCCATGCATAAATTTTTTTAATGTCCATCTCCATGAAATGGTTGGAGACACTCCATATGTATAAATTTCAAGATTTTTGGTTCAAAAATAAACATCATTAAATTCCATTTTTCCGTAAATTCTTTGCTCAGAACCATTGGAGGGACAGTGATCAACATTGCAATTTGTGAAGTTCTTGGGAAACATTTGTATTACCACAAAGCTTCCTAAGTAGCCTCCTGTGCAAGCTGATGTTTTTCAAATGTAAACATTATGACATCATTACCTTTTTTGCAATCTATTGGTTCTAGTTGCCTGCGCATACTCTACCCCCCTTAAATTGCTAAAAAGTCCCTTGCAATCTGGCATTCTCTATCTCATTCCATACACTCTATGTTCCTCTAGTGAACTTCCTCTGTCCTCCTGGCTCATGATCCCTTCCCTCTCCTCCCCTTTCACACCTAATTGTGATTCTTAACTTAAATATGACTTTCTTAGGGACAGAGGCCTTCACTCCCAGGTGGAATGAGTGTTCTTCCTCCGTGCCCCAAATGTGCCCTGTCTCTCCAGAGCCGTTCCATGTTGTTTTACATGTGCTCTAGGGAAGCAGAACACACCCATTACAACCATTTTTGTCTTGACCCTCCACACTGTAGGAACTCAGGAACTACAAGTGGAATAAATGAAGTGATAAATGTTTCTTTCTTGTAGTCTAGGGAGTATAAAGAAGCTCAGTGTGTGCACATCTAAAACAGATAATCAATATATCTACCATTACACCACGGTGAAGTACAAGTGCAGTTAGTGATGCAGATGAGGATATAGTTCTTTCCTAGAGCTGGGCTGGCTCCCAGCTCTAAATCTGTAGGTGTCAAATGCTGAGACTTAGTGTTCAAAAAGATCAGCTTAAGTAAGGTTTCAAATAAGTCATGTGTTAAACAAAGCGTGAGTCAAAAGCCAGAGTCCAAGATTGTTCCAGGTGTGCTCAATATTTGTTGAATGAATGTATTTTTTTTCAAGTCTCTTCCAAGTTGGAGACATTTATTGAGGGATCTATTTAAACTTTTGAGGAAAGTGTTTTGGAAGAGGGTTTCAGCGTGAAAGGACTACTTCAAATGGATGTGTCTTTCACATTGACATGCCGAATTGGAATGGTGTACCTGTCTGTAGAGACAGAGCATGATAAAACAGTGAAGTTATGATGACTCTGATAAGGCTAAGAGTCCTACTGTTGTAATGGGCTTATGATGACAATGGAGGGCTCAAGTAATAATCTGGCAGTTTTTCTTTTACTCAGTTAATACGTATTTAGTGATCACTCACAATGTGCCAAATGCTGTTCTTAATACCAGAGATCCAGCTATGACTAAGAGAAACAACTATTCACTGCCTAGAGCGTCAGGGACCAATAGAAATGTCTTCAGTAATGGAAATGTTCTGAAATTGGTACTAATACAGTGACACTAGCCATGCGTGGTTATTGCAAACTTGAAATGAATCCAGTGTGGGTGAATAAATGAATTTGAAATCTATACTTCATTTAAAATTCTACTGATGCCCAATATGGCTTCCTTTCTCATTCCTAACCTATTGCATAGTTATTGCAAAGCCTTACAATAATATTGGGGATTTCCTGGAAAAGTTGACTTTATATTACTTTTTTTGACAGGCAGAGTTAGACAGAGAGAAAGGTCTTCCTTCCGTTGGTTCACCCCCCAAATGGCCGCTATGGCCAGAGCTACACCGATCCGAAGCCAGGAGCAGGTGCTTCTTCCTGGTCTCCCATGCGGGTGCAGGAGCCCAAGCACTTGGGCCATCCTCCACTGCCTTCCCGGGCCACAGCAGAGAACTGGACTGGAAGAAGAGCAACCGGGACAGAACCAGCGCTCCAACTGGGACTAGATCCCTGGGTGCCAGCACCACAGGCGAAGGATTAGCCTAGTGAGCTGTGGCACCAGCCGACTTTATATTGCTTTTGTACATACAAGAGTTCCTCTTGCCTAAGATGAACCATAACGTCCACTTATATCCTCACCAACCAGAATCTTTACTTGACCACTTCCATTACCAGTGGGAGCCACAGACTTCATGGAGCTGTGCCCACATCCCTCATTCAGTTCTCACAGACCTGCACACATCTCTATTACAACCTTTCACCTCATATTACATGAAATTATTCTTACACTTCAAAAACAGTATAGTATAGTGGGCATGAACACAAACTCTAAGGCCAGATTTCCTGGGATCAAATTCAATGTTTTACTGATAAGCAGTTAATTTTCTTTTAAAATACTAATCATCAAAGGAATATATAATTGTCAATTATAGCATTAATGTAACTCAATCCACAAAGCATAAGAACTCAGTACTTTTAAAAGTCCTTATTTCCTTGGTATGCATGAGTGAGTGTTTTCAATGGTAATTTTTGAATTATTGCTTCTAATTGATTAAAAGGGCCCTGTTACTGCCCTTTGGGGGTCCTTAGTTAAGGTAAAGAAAAAATCAGTTAAATTTGCATTTATTTCTAAAAGTTTGCACTACCAGTTTCCAGTTCTAGGTAAGTCCACAGGAAATTTTCAGGAATAAACAGCACAAATGAAAGCATTCATGAGTAAATTAACCAACCAGGCTATTGGCTCTAAGATGGGTACATAAGTAGCTTTTTCCTTGTTCATTGTAGACCAAACGGAACTTTCAGTGGTGTCAGAAGTTTGTCAAGATACATGCTTAGATGGCTCCTGAAAGGGTGGAAAGTTAATGGTGTTCCCTGTTATTTTTCCCACAAAAGTGTGGCATTTGAATGATAGCATCTGAAGATAAGAAGGACTGTGGGAGTTCATTATATTCCAACTCTTCCTACAGCTGCCACAATGGATCTCCATTACTGCATATTGATAAGAAGAGCTCTTATTTCAAAAGATTTCTAGGACAGGAAATTCAATCCTCTGATATGCTCCCCACTGAAAAATATTTCCTGTCCAATCTATGCCAAGCATTTTCGCTGGAGACCGCTAAACCTGTTAACTTTCATTCTATCCTCTGGGTTGATGGGGGACAGCTTCCATCTGCTGAATAACTTTTCACATTGTTGGGGTGTTATAAACTGATTGATGCAAAGAAGACAGGCTTGTGCCATGAGCAGGAGTTTCTGACTTTGTTATTTTTCAGAGTGCCTGTTGATACAATGATTAACTCTGGGTAATAGCTTTCCAATTTGTAAAACCTGGACACTAAGTTTTTTCATTTACTTTTTTCATTGGAGTTCTATGAGAAAATCATACTACCTAGGATCTCCTGCTGATTATGGGTCTACATTTTCTATCAGTGAGTGTTTTCAATGTTGGCAAAATCTTTTGGAGTTTCACAATGCCTTTCAGGTTGGTGAGAGGAATCTCACTAATCTTATGTTTAAGAGTTATTTGTAGTCCTATTAGTGGAGTCCTAAGAAAACTTTCTTCCAGAAACTAAGAAGTTTTGACTTACTAGGAAACAAAGGGGGAAAATCCCCTACAGGATGGGAGTTACTCTCGGAGCTGTGAGTGGAGTCAGAAATATGTAACTAGTACTCAGATTTATTCCATTTTACCATAGCTGAATATCCCTTATTTTTTTAAAAAAGAATTATTTAATGTATTTAAAAGGCAGAGTGACAGAGAAGAAGGGAGAGAGAGAGAGAAAGAGATCTTCCATCTACTGGTTCACTCCCCCAAACAACCAAAATGATTGGGGTTGACCTAGGCTAAGGCCAGGAGCCCAGAGCTCTAAGTAGGTTTCCCAGATGGATAGTAGGGGTCCAAGTTGGGCCATCTCCTGATACTTTTCCGGAGAAATTGGCAAGAAGTTGTATCATAGAGGAAAGTAGTCAGACTCAAATCAGCTCTCTGATATGGGACACCAGAAATGTAAGCTGTGGCTCAATCCGCTGTGCCACAACACTGGCCCCATCCACTTGTTTATATTTGAAGACACAAACAACATGCTCCCTTTACTGTTGATGTTGCCAAATACAAGAAAACTTCTTCACTCTTTTTTTTATTATTTGACAGGTAGAGTTATAGACAGTGAGAGAGAGAGAGAGAAAAAGGTCTTCCTTCCGTTGGTTCACTCCCCAAATGGCCGCTACGGCCAGCACTGCGCCAATCTGAAGCCAGGAGACAGGTGCTCCTTCCTGGTCTCCCATGCGGGTGCAGGAGCCCAAGCACTTGGGCCATCCTATACTGTCTTCCCGAGCCACAACAGAGAGCTGGACTGGAAGAGGAGCAACCGGGACTAGAACCCAGCGCCCATACGGGATGCTGGCATTGCAGGTGGAAGATTAAACCTTAAATTTTTGGGTTGTGTTTTCAAATTACACCTCCATATCACCACAACGGTTTCAGCTTTGATGTTGCAATTTTATGGTTTAGACATTTTGATATTTTTTAACTTAACCTTTTGTGAAATTTTTTTCTATGAACCAAGGGCTCTTGTGACAACTTATGAATTCTTAAAATGAAACAACTAATTGGTCATTAATTGTATTATACCACACAAAACAGAAATATAACACGTGTGCTCCTTTGACTAGAAGGGAAGGAAGGGAATGAGAGGTGTTTGTCATAGTTTGGCAATAACAGTCTTTTGCAGAGCCAGTGGAAGATAGCTCTGACTGTATTTACAGCAAATAGTGAGGAAACTGTCTCTCACGGCTATTCTACTTTGATGGCAAGTCCAGGATTGGAACTGAGGATTTCTGGTTTCCAGTAAAGAGTTTGGGCCATCACAAGAATGATGACTTTGGCAGCTGGAACTGTGGTGTAGCTGGTAAAGCCGCCATCTGCAGTGCCAGAATCCCATATGGGCATTGGTTTGAGTCTCAGCAGCTCCATTTTCGATCCAGCTTTCTGCTATGGCCTGGGATAGCAGTAGAAGATGGCCCAAGTGGCTGGGCCCCTGAACCCAAGTGAGAGACCTGGAAGAAGCTCCTGGCTCCTGGATTTAAATTGGTAGAGCTCTGGCTGTTGCAGCCATCTGAGGAGTGAACCAGCGGATGGAAGACCTCTCTCTCTGTCTCTCCTTCTCTCTCTGTGTGTAACTCTGACTTCAAATAAAATAAATATTCAGGTTTCTGAGGAATCTCCAGACTGACTTCCATAGTGGCTTTACCAGTTTGCATTCCCACCAAAAGTGGGTTAGTACCCCTTTTTCCCCACATCCTTGCCAGCATCAGTTGTTGGTAGATTTCTGTATGTGAGCCATTCTAATTGGCATGTGGTTTTGATTTGCATTTCCCTGATTGCTAGTGATCCTGAACATTTTTTCATGTGTCTGTTGGCCATTTGGATTTCCTCTTTTGCAAAATGTCTATTGAGGTCCTTGGCCCATCTCTTAAGCGGGTTGTTTGTTTTGTTGTGAAGTTTCTTGATCTCTTTGTAGATTCTGGTTATTAAACCTTTATCTGTTGCGTAGTTTGCAAATATTTTTCTTATTCTGTTGTTGCCTCTTCACTTTCCTGACTGTTTCTCTTGCAGTACAGAAACTTCTTAATTTGATGTAAACCCAATTGTTAATTTTGGCTTTGACTGCCTGTGCCTCCGGGGTCTTTTCCAAGAAGTCTTTGCCTGTGCCTATATCATGCAGGGTTTCTCCAATGTTCTCTAATAATTTGAAGGTGTCAGGTCGTAGATTCAGATCTTTAATCTATGTTGAGTGGATTTTTGTGTAAGGTGTAAGGTAGTGGTCTTGTTTCATGCTTCTGCACGTAGAAATCCAGTTTTCCCAGCACCAATTGTTGAATAGACTGTCCTTGCTCCAGGAATTGGTTTTAGATCCTTGATCAAATATAAGTTGGCTATAGATGTTTGGGTTGATTTCTGGTGTTTCTATTATGTTCCATTGGTCTATCCATCTGTTTCTGTACCAGTACCATGCTGTTTTGATTATAACTTCCCTCTAGTATGTCCTAGAATCTGGTATTGTGATGCTTCCGGCTTTGTTTTTGTTGTACAAGATTGCTTTAGCTATTCGAGGTCTCCTGTGCCTCCATACGAATTTCAGCATCATTTTTTCCAGATATGAGAAGAATGTCTTTGGTATTTTGATGGATAGCGCATTGAATCTATAAATTGCTTTTGGGAGAATGGATATTTTGTGATATTGATTCTTCCAATCCATGAGCATGGAAGCTTTTTCCATTTTTTGGTATCCTCTTCTATTTCTTCCTTTAAGATTTTGTAATTCTCATTGTAGAGATTTTTTCATTTTTGTTTAAGTTCATTCCAAGGTATTTGATTGTTTTTGTAGCTATTGTGAATGGGATTGATCTTAGAAGTTCTTCCTCAGCCATGGCATTGCCTGTGTATACAAAGGCTGTTGATTTTTGTGCATTGATTTTTATATCCTGCTACTTTGCCAAACTCTTCAATGAGTTCCAATAGTCTCTTAGTAGAGTTCTTTGGATCCCCTAATAAAGAATCATATCATCTGAAAAAGAGGGATAGTTTGAGTTCTTCCTTCCCAATTTGTATCCCTTTAATTTCTTGTTCTTGCCTAATGGCTCTGGCTAAAACTTCCAGAACTATATTGAATAGCAGTGGTGAGAGTGGGCATCCCTGTCTGGTACCAGATCTCAGTGGAAATGCTTCCAACTTTTCCCCATTCAATAGGATGCTGGCTGTGGGTTTTTCATAAATTGCTTTAATTGTATTGAGGAATGTTCCTTCCATACCCAGTTTGCTTAGAGTTTTCCTCATGAAAGGGTGTTGTATTTTATCAAATGCTTTCTCTGCAGCTAATGAGAGAATCATATGGTTTTTCTTCTGCAGTCTGTTAATGTGGTGTATCACGTTGATTGATTTGCGAACACTGAACCATCGCTGCACACCAGGGATAAATCCCACTTGGTCTGGGTGGATGATCTTTCTGATGTATTGTTGCATACTATTGTCCAGAATTTTATTGAGGATTTTTGCATCTATGTTCATCAGGGATATTTGTCTATAATTCTCTTTCAGTGCTGCATCTTTTTCCGGCTTAGGAATTAAGGTGATGCTGGCTTCATGGAAAGAATTTGGGAGGATTCCCTCTTTTTCAATTGTTCTGAATAGTTTGAGAAGAATTGGAGTTAGTCCTTCTTTAAATGTCTGGTAGATTTCAGCAGTGAATCCATCCGGTCTTGGGCTTTTCTTTGTTGGGAAGGCCTTTATTACTGATTCAATTTTCTCTCAGTTATGGGTCTGTTTAGGTTTTCTATGTCTTCATGGTTCAATTTAGGTAGGTTTCACGTGTCCAGGCATCTATTTATTTCTGATAAATTTCCCTGTTTGCTGGCATACAACTCTTTGTGGTAATTTCTGATGACTCTTTTTATTTCTGTGGTGTCTGTTGTTGCATTCCTTTTTTCTCTGATTTTATTGATTTTGGTCTTTTCTTTTTTTAGTTAATTGGGCCAATGGTGTGTCAATTTTATTTATTTTTTAAAAAAAACTAGCTCTTCATTTGGTGATCATTTGTAATGCTTTTTTTGGATTCAATCCTGTTGATTTCTTCTCTAGTTTTAATTATTTCTCTTCTACTACTAGTTTTGGGTCTGGTTTTCTGCAGTTTTTCTAGGTCCTTGAGATGCATTAAAAGCTCATTTATTTGGTGCTTTTCCAATTTCTTAATGTAGGCACCTATGCTATAAACTTTCCTGTTAACACTGCTTTTGCTGTATCCCAAAGTTTTGATATGTTGTGTTCTTATCCTCATTTACTTCGAGAAAGTTTTTGATTTCTCTTTTGATTTCTTCTATGACCTAGTGTTCATTCAGGAGTATGTTGTTCAGTCTCCATATGTTTGCATATGCTCTAGGATTCCTGAGCTGCTAATTTCCAGCTACATTCCACTGTGGTCTGAGAAGCTGCATCGTATGATTCTAATTCTTGTGAATTTGCTGAGACTTGCTTTATGGCCTACTATGTGGTCAATCCTAGAGAAGGTTCCATGTACTGCTGAGAAGAATGTAAATGCTTTATGTGTAGCATGAAAAGTTCTGTAGATATCTGTTAGATCCATTTGGGCTATAATGTCGATTAAATCTGCTGTTTCCTTGTTAATCTTCTGTCTGATTGATCTGTCTATTTCTGAAAGTGGAGTTTTTAAGTCCCCCAATACCCCTAATACAATATTGGAGTCTACATTTCCCTTTAAGTTCCTTAACATATCTTTTAAACAAACCGGTGCCCTGTAATTAGGTGCATATATGTTTATAATAGTTAAATCTTCCTGTTGAATTGATCCCTTAATCATTATATAGTGCCCCTCTTTGTCTCTCTTCACAGTTTTTGTGTTAAAGTTTATTTTGTCTGATATTAAGATGGCTACACCAGCTATTTTTTGGTTTCTGTTGGCATGGAATATCTTTTTCCAACAACCCAGCCATCCCACTCCTTGGAATTTACCCAAAGGAAATTAAATTGGCAAATAAAAGAGCTGTCTGCACCTCAATGTTTATTGCAGCTCAATTCCCAACAGCTAAGACATGGAATCAACCTAAATGCCCATCAACAGTAGACTGGATAAAGAAATTATGGGACATGTACTCTATAGAATACTATACAGCAGTAAAAAACAATGAAATCCGGTCATTTGCAACAAAAGGAGGAATCCGGAAAACATTATGCTGAGTGAAATAAGCCAGTCCCAAAGGGACAAATATCATATGTCCTCCCTGATCAGTGACAACTAACCAAGCACCAAAAAGGAAACCTGTTGAAGTGAAAGGGACACTATGAGGAACAGTGACTTGATCAGCCCTTGTCCTGAGTGTTGAGGAACAACTTAATACTTTATCCCTTTTAGTATTTTTTTGTTCTACTTAACACTATTGGTTGAACTTTTTAATTAATACACAATTATTCTTAGGTATTTAAATTTAACTGAAAAGTGATCCCTGTTAAATATTAGAGTGGGAATAAGAGAAGGAGGAGATGTGCATTTGGGACAAGCTCAAGCTGACTTACCCCAAATGGTAGAATTAGAAATGTGCCAGGGGATTCCAATTCAATCGCATCAAGGTGGCATGAACCAATGCCATCTCACTAGTCCAAGTGATCAGTTTGAGTTCACAATTGATCATAATGATAGGATTAAAAGTCAAAGGGATCACATAAACAAGACTAGTGTCTGCTAATACTAACTGATAGAATTAAGAAGGAGAGAACGATCCAACATGGGAAGTGGGATACACAGCAGACTCATAGAATGGCAGATGTCCTAAACAGCACTCTGGCCTCAGAATCAGGCCTTAAGGCATTCGGATTTGGCTGAAGGGCCCATGAGAGTATTTAGGCATGGAAAGCCAAGACACACTTCAAAAAAAAAAAAAAATGACCTAAATGAAAGATCTCTGTGAGTGAGATCCCAGCAGAAAGAATGGGCCATCAAAGAAGGAGGTACCTTTCTCTAAGGGAGGAGAGAACTTCCACTTTGACTATGGCCTTGTCTAAATAAGATCAGAGTTGGCAAACTCACAAGGCTTCCATAGCCTTGGCAACTCATGACAAGAGCCTTGGGTGATTACTGACGCCATAAACAAGAGTGTCAATTTGTAAAGTCAACAACAGGGTCACTGTGCACTTACTCTCCATGTAGGATCTCTGTCCTTTATGTGTTGTACTATGATAATTAATGGTATAACCAGTACTCAACAGTACTTTATACTTTCTGTTTCTGTGTGGGTGCAAATTGTGGAAATCTTTACTTAGTATATACTAAATTGATCTTCTGTATATAAAGATAATTGAAAATGAATCTTCATGTGAATGGGATGGGAGAGGGAGCAGGAGATGGGATGGATGCAGGTGGGAGGGAGGTTATGGGGGGAAAAAGCCACTGTAATCCAAAAGCTGTCCTTTGGAAATTTATATTTATTAAATAAAGTTAAAAACAAATAAAATGAATAAATCTTTAAAAAAAGAATAATGGGTTTGATAAAATTTCATACAAAAATAAAAATAAACCCCAAACAAAAATCCAAGTATTTTATCGTGATGATGAATAATTAAATGTGTTCTATAGGAGAGATGCCCAGGTCAGGTGTAGAGAGGTCTTCATTCATGGTTCTGAGAAAGGTGATTTTCCACCAGTTAACTAATATGGTTGGAAGAAGACTATTCCTAGTGGAAGAAATTATATAATTTGGGCGAGTGATAGAAGTAGTTGGATTCTGCCACTTATACCATTTCTTCTGCTCCCAGCTTTTTCATTTCAGTTGCTTCCCCACCTCACATTTCCTTTCCCTTCTTATTTAAGAAAGGAACTGTCTTCCTGAAATTGCCTTTTAATCCCCTCCATGTGTGTTTCACCTCAGCCTTCAAGCTGAGACTGCTGTCTCTGTGAAATCTTTCTGATGATTCTATACCACAGCGGTCTCTTCTACCCATGAAATGTCCAAATCTTCTATTTGTCCTAACTTTTACATCTAAAAATTGACTGTCTATTATTTTTCTTCTTTCCATGTTTTTATGGATCTTTCTGTAATTTGTTTGTATACTTCTTGGGGACAAAATTCATGTATTATTCCTTTTGTATTTCTCATTGTTTTTTGTGATAGATACCAAAAGAAGACAATAAATATATATTGACTAATCATTGCAAGCGAATGTAAAATATCACTGTTCACACATACAGTACTTCCTGTATGTTACAGCTTTTTTTGGTGTTTAATTACACATTCTATTCGAATACCAGTTGAAATCACAAACACTAATTTTTGATCACATATTAATGAAGAACCTATCCTCTGGTGATGGATTGATTTTGTTAATAGCACCCTCCCACATATCCTAACCCATGGGATCACATTACCAGTGGGGTATTAGTCCCCTGAATGCTAGTTTATTAGTTTTCTACACTACATAGTAAATCACCACACATCTGATAGCTTAAAGAAATGCACCTCTGTTTTCTCAACTTTCCAGGTATTCGGAGTCCTCTGGTTAGTGCCTTATAAGGGTGACCCAAGCTTCAGCAAGGATGATTCCTCATCTGGAGTTCAGTTTTTTCTCCCAAGCTCAGATAAGTTGTTGGTAGAATTCAGTTTCTTGTGACTTTTGAATTGAAACTCAGCTTCCTCAGTCTGCTCCTCTCTGTAGGTAATTTCCAACATCTCTATTAGTTTCCTCAAGACTATCAAGAGAGATCCTCTTTTAAAGAAGTAATTTTGCTAGTTCAGACCCAAACATGATAAACTCCATGAACCTGGTTCTCCAATATGGTAAGTGGATATCCCAAAATAATGTCCCAGCCATATGCCTGCCCAATGAGTTTATTTTTGGCAAGACGAACTAATAATCTTTCTGGCAAATTATCCTGGAAAAATGGGCAGCCACATTCAAATGAATAAAACAGTATGCCAGTCTCACAACAAAAATTACTAAAAATTTAAATTCTAACACTATGCTGCCCCTGGAAGGAAACATAGAAATAAATCTTTGTGACCTTGGGTTGTTAATGGATTCTTAGATATGACCTAAAAGTACAAGCCACAAAAGAAAAAAGTAGATAAATTAGGTTTAATGAAAATTGAAAACTTCTGTACTTCCAAAGACACCATCAAAAATAAAAGCAAAAACAAAAAGCAATCCTCAGAATGGAAGAAAATTTTTATAATTTATGTTTCTAATAGGAGACTTCTGTGTAGGTTATATAAAGAACTCCTTTAACTCAATTAAAAAGACAAATCACACAAATGAAATAAGCCAGATACAGAAAGATAAGTACTGGATGTCCTCTCCTATATGTAGGAACTAAAATAAAAAAAAAAAGTCATGTGAGCACAAAACATTAATTATCAGTGGCTGGGATAGGTGGGAGGGATAAAAGGAGTTTGGATAAAACAAAATGAGTGGAAACTCTGTATTACTGTCTTGCAATTTTTGTTTTGTAAATTTAAAGGTATTTTGAAGTAAAATATAAATAAATAATTAGGAACTTTCAAAAATAAAATAAGAAAAAGATATACATAGACATTTCTCCAAAGAAGATACACAGATCTCTGATAAACAAATAAAATCTACTACGTATCCACTAGTATGGCAATATAAACGTTGTCTGGAATGTGGAGAGCTCTGTATAGACTCCTGGTGGGACTTTAAAAGGGAGCAGCTGAACAGTTTCTCAAGCATTTGAACAGAGTTACCATGAGACACAGAAACTCCACCCTACCTATAAACTTCAGAGAAATAAACAAATGCGTCCACACAAAATATTATGTGTGGATATTCATAGTAGCACTATTCATAATAATCAAAAAGTAGCAATTATACAAATAAATAAGACAGTAAAATATGGCATATCTACACAAAGAAATATTATTGAATGATTAAAAGGTTGAAGGATTGATATGTAGTAACATATGAGTGAAATTTTAAAATCTTATGCTAAGTGAATGAAGTCAATCATGAAGGACCACATGTTATATAATTTTATTTACAAGAAATGTCTAGAATAGACAAATACTCTGTAGTTATGTAATTACTTAGGGTTGGTGTTGGGGAGGAGAGATGTGAGGATGAAGTATTCTAAAATTGGCTGTGGTGATGGCTGCACAACTCTGAATATACTAAAACCATTGAGTTGTACAGTTTTCATGGACAAAAGAGTACCATCCTCCAAATGATTATAGAGTTCAGATAAAAGTCAATAAAGAATATGGGATGATTGGAAACATATAACAGATAATGAAAACTGCAGAAAAGATGATGAAGAGTGAGATGAAATAGATCAAAAGACATTATGGTGCAGCAGGTTAAGCTGCCCTGTGGGACTCCCACATCCCATAGTAGAGTGCCTGATTTGAGTCCTGGTTACTCCACTCTTCTTGTCTGATTTCCTTCTAATGCATCCTGGGAGGCAGTAGATTATGGCTCAAGTGCTTGAGTGCCTGTCACTCGCAGGGAGACCTGGATGGAGTTCCTGGCTCATGGCTTTGTCCTGGCTCAGCCCTAGCTATTGTAGGCATTTGGGGAGTGAACCAGAGAATGAAAGCTCTCTCTCTCTTTTTCTCTCTCTCAAATGCATTTTAAAAATTAATAAATAAACTTTTCAAAAACATGAAGAGTAAAATAATCAGGAAGCAATTTGAAATGAAAGATAAGAGAACCTGAAAAGCTGAGGGTGTGAGTTGTCTAGATTCAGTTCTTGATGGCATACTTGTGCTTCAGCTGTTATTGAAAAGTCCTTAGGATGAACATTTTCCTTTCACAAGTCTTTTCCATGCAGCATTCACCATGTTCCCCTGAATTTAGCCTGAAAGAAAAATGAGGGTAGGCATTTTCTCCAAGGGTAAATAGTCATTAGAAGAGACTGTAATCAAAGCAGTGAATTTTTTTTCAAGCATTCTTATTTTCCCACATCATTGTCCAAAACAAACTATAGTAATTCTAGTTGTGATATTAAATTTACTTCACACGTTTTTCCTTCAGGCTTTTGTACAGTGATGCTTGTTGGGAAAAGTTTCTGATCATGGATTTTCTTGAGAATCCAGAGATTAACACTTAAAATTACTTGATGACTGAAAAGTAAACTATCCTCTGAGGAAAAGAAATCCATTGGATTTAGAAAGGAAACTGTTGGTATAAGTGATCATGAAAGGATTTATGTGATTGCTTATGCTTGAGTCAATGTTTTTGAGTAGAACTCTTATCTCTGTGAAATTCATTTGAAACTCTATTATCTTTTCTCATCTGCCCTCTGTGATCACAATTCTAAAAGATTGAGAACTTTTATTAATTATGCCTTTCAATGCATGTTCACAGATGGGAAACTTCTCATCACATGAATGACAATAGTAATAGTTGCTCTGCCATGACATTGGCAGCCCCTCAATTTGTAGATGCCACTTTGCAGCCAAAGTAGTGTGGAGGAAAAGGTTAATACATGTGGGGCATCCCCACTCTCTGTGATTGAATGTCCAAGTGCTCCAAGGCCAAGACCTCAGATTTGAAATTGTTTCTATTAGCTAGGAAAGTTCTTGTCAAATACATTATTGCTCATATTCTTCGTGATTATCTCTTAAAAATTCATACAACCGCTTGGAACAGAAAAGCCAATAAGCAATTAAGAATATAATTTAAACATAACACAAACTATGTTTAGTTGAGTTTGAGAAAAATGAAGTGATACTATGAGTTAAGTGGGCATTCACATTAATTTTTATTTGTTTGAATTCTTACTTAATAGTGATGTCTATATTTCTTAACCCTCGCTTAGTGTCCAGCTGAATTTGCCAGAATACAAGTATTAAGGTTTAATACATGTCTGGTAAAGAAGCAATTTCTAACCAAACATCTCTCCATTGCTTCTCTCTGTTACACTTCACTGTGGTTTATGATGTGTCAGGTATAAAGGTGCCTAAAAAACCATTTTTACTTAGTGGTAAGAATTTGTGAGTAGGAATCCAATGCATATATAGGATCAGTGTTAACTAATATCGGCCCGATTCTACTAGTTTTTAATACTCTGCTGAGGAAAGAGAGCCTTCTAGTGGGGTTCTGCAGCTTCTACCTTCAAGACTTGGTACCCAAAATGTTGACTGTACCTTCTTTTCTGAAAATAAAAGTTGACTGTGAGAACCAGTAATTTCAAATGCTGGAGACCTATATGGATGTTGTCTTCCAGAGGCCAACACCTCCTTCTACACATAAAAAATTCATCCTCTACATAAAAATAAATAGTTTCTGTGCAATAGCAATGCCACTTTCCCCCCAGAGTGATAAAAAAACCAAGTTCATTCTCCAACAGGGTACATTTTCACACCTGAAAAAGTCTTTCACCACAGAAGTAAAATTGAAAAGAATTGGTTTGGTTTCATGCTAAGCTAATAAAATCCCTAAATTTATAATACAGTCAAAGGTCATGACCAGTAGTCTTATAGAATTTAGCCAGTGAAAATGTGGTACTTCTATGGGAAAGTATGCTCAGAATTCCATCTTGGGATTTCAAATATACTAGTCTCCTTGAAAATGCCACTAGGACTTCTCTAATCAACCCCTTTTTCTCTCATTCAATGCCAGCCCTCACTGACTAGAACCTCCTCAAATCCAAGGCACTGGAAAAGATGCCCAAGACCAAGAACAGAGGTTCTGGAGAGGAAAAACACGGGAAAGGTTGCAATGAATATTGAACACCTTACCTAGTTGAAGTTTAGGAGACAAAAGCAAGATAAAGGCCATTTGGTTCAGGGCCATATGGATCCTTAGACTTCTGCACTTAGCTCTCTTCTCATGCTACTCAGATTCCCACCTGCTCCGGTTCAGGGCACTTTCTACCAATATCTCTCAAAGTGGATCATAAGACTTAATATCACCTTGACCTGACAACACCTACTGAGTTTGAATCTAATAGTGTCTGTGTGGCTCCAAGCTGTTAACTTTTTGTCTTTTAATTAAGCTCCTGAGATCATTTTTATGAATATTGAAGTTTGACATCCAGTTAGGAAAAGGAGAGTGGTTGCCTTTGCTGTCTATGTCAGTAATAGTGACTGGAAATTGTCCTGATAGATACTAACTGCTCTTATCGTTCTTCATTACAATGATTATATATTTATCAATTTTCCTCACTTGCTTGTAAGCCCCTAAAAGATAGAAATTAATTATCTTTGTATTTCATTAGTTTAGTAGAATGCTTAAATTGAAGGGATGTTTAACAAACATTTGTTGAATAAATGTGTAAAAATTAGACTTTAGATGTGTGTATATATAAAGTAATCCTCATTTTCTGTTTAATGAAGGATAATGTTTCAGGTATAAATGTTACTTTAAAGATATTTATTGTAATTTTGAAAATATTTCACATACTGCTATGTTTATCTAATTTTATTTATATTTAACTTTTCATATTTTTAAAGCTTCTTATTAGTAGGTGATAGACTTTTAATTTATTTCATGCTACTTGTTAAAATTATTTTCCAGATATAATTTAAAAAGTAAAAACCAGGTTACAAGGCAGGTGTTTGCACCAGTGGTCAAAACACTGCTAGGGATGCCTGTATCACATGTTGAAGTGTCTGGTTTCCATACCTGGCTCTGCGTTTGACTTCAGCTTCTGCTAAAGCAGACCCTGGGGAGCTGTGGTGATGACTCAAGTAATTGGATACTTACCACCTAAGAGGGAGACTTGGATTTGTCTTCTGGCCCACAATTTTGGTCCCACTATGGACCCATCATGGCATTTGGAGGTGAACCTGAGGATGTGAGGACTCTCTCACTCTCTCTCCTGCTTCTCAAAAAAATACATAATAAAAACTAAAGTTGGGTTATATATTCTGCTTGCAGATAATTAATGTAGTTAAAGGATGTGTTTGTTTGGTTTGTATGAAACAAGAGTGAATTAAATAACCAGCACCTTGGACTCAGTGATTCTCAGTTCAGTCTGTTCCTAAATTATGTCTAACCATTGTGATGGCACATAAGTCTCCACGTTTTGTTTTAATTTTTACTTATTTTCATAATTCATAAATGATTACAGATTTGTTATTTGGAATATGCTAAGATCTTATACTGTTTTATCTTCATTTTCAAAAGTCTTATTTTGTTTTAGTGCTATTTTATCCTATTTAAATCTGAAATCTTTCTGAAACCCATACCTTCTAGCTTTTTTTTCTGATTTGCAGAAATTTTGCCTTTTTTAGTACTTTTTTTTTAGTACTGTTTTCTCTGAGTTTCTCTGTGCTGGTCTATATTCTCTTCTCCTTTCTGTTCATTTGATTAAATAAAATATTTGCTGCCTGTGAAGACTTCCTTCCCACTGGAATCAATGACACAGAGAAGACTCGTCAGTATTTATTGTTGACAGCCTTCTCTTGTCCTTCTTCTCCTCTCCTCCTTCTCCTCTTCCTTCTTCTGTTTCTCCTCCTCCTTTTCCTTCTCGTCCCTTCTTTCCTCTTCCTCTTCCTCTTCTAAAACAGATTCATTTAAAGAGTTGTTTTGGTCTAGTTTTTTTGTAAAAACCAAAAAAAATCATTAACAGTGTTAGGATGTTGTCATAAAAATCAAAAGGGTATTTGGTGATCAATGGACCTTATTTTTGTTTCCTGAGATTTTTGTTGTTTTTCTGTTTACCCAAGCTCAGTGTTTTACTTCTTTATTTTTCCTCCTCTGACCTTTTTTTGGTATCTCTATGTGTATGGCCTTAAAAAGCCTAGCCAAGCTATATTGAGGCTACTAGGTACCAGTGAATCCATAACAAAGGGATCCCCTTGCTTTAACTTACAGGTGGTTTTTTAACGTCAAGATAAACAAAGTGTACCTTCCCACATACACACATAGAAAACACCAGATTCAATAATAGTAATACACAAGAATTTCTATCATCATAATTCTTTATTTTATATGTCTCTCACCAATAATATTTTTGAATATACTTTGACACTGATAAGATCACGAGCAATTAGTTTGTATTGTGAAAATATGGCTTACAACTTGTGGATTTCCAATTGCTGGTTTTGCTCTGTTCACCTGTTCTTCTCTGTTTCCTCTAACATGTCAATGGTAATACACCACTTCTTGTTCTATAATTATTCAAGTGATCACTACGAAAATCCTGTCAAGTCTCTTCCTACATAAATAAATATTTATAGATGATTAACAAATGGCTAAAAAACAGAATTTATAATTGAGAAACTTTTAGGGCCTGAGATTTTCTGCATTAAGACGCATCAATGGAACAGAGGAGTGGACACCAGCAGACTACTTTTTTCCAATGAAAAGAAAAATAATACATCGTTTGCTTGGAAAGGCCTGGGTTCGCTGAAATAGTGGTAGACCTCTCAAGAACCGACAGTGCACTTGTCTGTAGAGCTCTTGTCCAAAGGCGGATCTGAAAAGCATTATAAAGGCTTCCTTTTCAAGAAGATGACTTCATCTTAAAGTGTCAAGAATCTGAAGTTTTATTCCGCTGTATGGATAGACATGGTGTAGTTTCTCTCATCTCATGCAATTAAAAGTTTCAGAATGTTTCAGGAACATGCCTATGTTGTGGATGTCCAGGTTTTATGCCATTGGGGGCGACACAGATAAACTCAAATTTGAATTCTCCTTTGTATGTTAAGGACAAAAAAATTACAGAAGCATTGACTCCATGCATAATTACCAAATTTTCTGGTAACAAATAAATTTAAACTTCTAGCTAAATGTTTCATTAGAAAGCAAATTAGAGCGATATGAGCTTCTCTTTTTCTCTCCTCTGTCTGTTGTCTGCTTTTGATTGCAGCACACAATAGTAAAACATTTTCCCAAAGTCAGGCAGTCATAGCCAAAGGGAGTAGAAAAGGGACCAGACAATTCACAAGTGGTAATGGCACATATCATCATCATTTTGTATTGGAAAGAAAATGTTATTTGTCTTTCTAATCTAAAGAGAAAACCCTCATGCTTTTTGTTGTGAAAGCTATTATTGAAACACATTGGAAAAAATGTGAATATGTGACATGAAGCTCAGAAATAACTATGAATGGTTTTATGCAAGTCTCATGGGCAGCTTACAGTTAACATTTACTGAGGACCTAGTATATGACAGGCTGTCTTACCAAGACTGTAACAGGTTGGCTTACATTTCTTGTATCCCCATAGAGCCACACATTATTTTTCATTTTATTTTATTTTTATTTATTTGACAGAATTAGACAGTGAGAGAGACAGAGAGAAAGATCTTCCTTCCGTTGGTTCACCCCCAAAATGGTCACTATGGCCGGAACTATGCCAGTCCGAATCCAGGAGCCAGGTGCTTCCTCCTGGTCTCCCATGCGGGTGCAGGGGCCCAAGCACTTGGGCCATCCTCCACTGCACTCCCAGGCCACAGCAGAGAGCTGGACTGGAAGAGGAGCAACCGCAACTAGAACCCGGCACCCATATGGGATGCTGGCGCTGCAGGTGGAGGATTAACCAAGTGAGCTACGGCTCCGGCCCCCCACATTACTTTGTATTAATTATCACAGTTTTATAGATAACAAAACTGAGGCATAAACAGATCAAGCAACTATGTTGTGATCACATAGGTAACTAAGAGAGTTGGTTTAAGCCACTAAACTTGAAGTTGTAGTATGAGATTAATGCAACCAGCTTACCGTTGTTTGGTAGGTCATAGAACCCTCACAGGTAAGAATTCATTTGAGTAATGTTGTGCTGATAGGGCAATAGAATCTCCTGGAAGATCCAGGCTTCAAATGTAGGACTGTGCATTCTATATTGATCATCTATGTACGATAATACTGAAATGGGAGAATAGTGTTCCATGTCAGCAAAGTACCTTATTGGATCTTTATGTTACTTATGGATGCTTGGTGAAGGTGATTATGTGGTGTATGACAGAGGTTGTAGAAAAAAGATTTTTTTTTAAAGATTTATTTTATTTATTTGAAAGACAGAGTTGCAGAAAGGTAGAGACAGAGAGAAAGGGCTTCCATCCGATGGTTCGCTCCCCAGATGATCTCAATGGCCAGAGCTGCGCTGATCCAAAGCCAGGAGCAGGAACTTCCTCTGGGTCTCCCACGTGGGTGCAGGAGCACAAGGACTTGGGCCATCCTCTACTGCTTCCCCAGGCCATAGCAGAGAGCTGGTTTGGAAGTAGAGCAGCCGGGACTAAAACCGGTGCCCGTATGGGATACTGGCGCTTCAGGCCAGGGCTTTAACCCGCTGTACCACAGCACCAACCCCAGAAAAAAGAATTTAAGATAGTTCTTAGGCCCTATGTTCTTGACTGTACAACTGCAGATGAAAACCTGTCCATCCTCACAATGCTAGTTTGGAACATCTGCGTAATGTTCAAAGAGTCCTGAATTTTATAAACTGTAAAATCACTTTATACTATAATGTGAAAAATAATTTTGTTCAAGATTCATCATGTAAAAATTCATAGTTTATTATGATTCTGTAATAAGCCAATTTGATAAAATGTTACTGAGATTTGAGCAAGGTAAATAATTGCTTTCATGATTGACCCTTATGTCATGAGCCTTCTAGTGAATTCATCATAAATTTAGAATTCCAGACATGAATGCAAAAGATGGAATGCCTGTTCAATTTAGTGTACATTACAGAGACCACAGAGCCTACGTTATACAGTTACTAACTCGGGGATTGCAATAATTTATTATTTATAATATACAAATAATCATATGTTTATTGAGGACTTGAATATCAAAAATTATTATTTGCCTGAAGAAAGGGAGGCTAGGAAGAAAGAATGACTCATGTATTCAATAAACTTATGCAATTATCAAGACATCTAACGGAAATGGATGAGAATGGAAAGTTAATATGAACTAAATTACATTGAATAAGAATGTATTTTTTACAAAAATAAACCTTAACAAAATCATATTAATTAATATATTCAGTGCAAACTAGGTAATTTTGCATGCTGTGTTTGTTTTAGATGCAACTACTGGGGCCGGCATTGTGGCATAGAGGGTAAAGCCACCTCCTGTAATACCAGCATTCCATACGGGTACCAGTTTGAGTCCCAGCTGCTACACTGCCTGCTAATGCTTGGGAAAAGCAGAGGAAGATGGCCCAAATGTTTGGGCCCCTGCCACCGACATGGGAAATCCAGATGAAGCTCCTGGCTCCTGGCTTTGGCCTGGTCCATCCCTGGCTGTTGTGGCTATCTGAAGAATGAACCAGTAGATGGACAATCTCCCTCTCTCCCTACTACTCTCTCTCTCCCCCTCCCTCTTCCCATCTCTGTCTCCCTCTCTCTCCCTCTATCTGGATAACTCTGACTTTCAAATAAATACAGAAAACTTTATATGCAATTATTGAAGCCCTGGTAGGTTCTAATCTGTATAACAGTACAGATTGTTGGGACTGGTGCTGTGGCTTAACCGTTAAAGCTGCCGCCTAAAGTACCAGCATCCCATATGGGCACCAGTTCTGGTCCTGGTTGCTCTACTTCTGATTCAGCTCTCTGCTACAGCCTGGGAAAACAGTGGAAGATCGCCCAAGTCCTTGGGGACCTACACCCACGTGGGAGACCTGGAGAAACTCCTGGCTTCTGGCTTCGAGTTGGCCCAGCTACGGCTGTTGTGGCCGTTTTGGAAGTGCACGTGTAGATGGAAGACTTTCTCTCTCTTTCCCTCTCTCTCTGCCTCTGCCTCTCTGTAACTCTGCTTTTCAAGTATAAATAAATAAAACTTTAAAAAATAATTGCATAATAGTATAGACTGCTATAAATGGTCATGTACCATACATGCTAATCAGCTTTAACTTATTTTATTTATACATTCGGTCACAGGGAATAGTCCTATTCACTAATCCCATTAGTGACTGATGACTTTTAAATTTATTACCATTTTATTTTTTTTCCTTTTCTCTCATTGAATCCACAAAATATCTGACGTATCTAAATAAGAAATTTAGACTTAGTTATCTTTCCAAAAAATATCTAAAAGAGCAAGTCATTTTAATTGTGTTGGTGTGAATGCAATACTAAGAAACTGATGTTGAGAGAGAATATGAAAGAGTACTTTCATTGTATAATCAGTAGTTTTTAGTTACACTGTGTAAGTATTGGGCAGATGAGATGAGACCTCTTCTACAATCTGCTCTTCCTCCCATACATGCTATTCTCTTAGGCTTCTCTTTGTACCTCCATCTGTAGCATTTTTTTAACCTCTCTTAAATAAGCTTATGGGTGCATTATATCTGCTCAAGATTTCCTCTGAAGGAGGATTGACAAAACAAGATCCCGGGAAAAAAGACCCTATACAAAGTCTGGGAAAGGAAACAGGAGGTGAAGAGCCATCAGTGAATAAATTCAGCCTTACTGACGGGGCTACAGCAACACGGCTGACTGTCCAGGCTGTGTGTATCTCTTCCTTCTTCATTTCTGATCTAAAGGACAGGAGGAGTTTTCCTTTATTTTTTTAAATCAAGGTTGATAAAATTAGCAAATGTATTTTCAGGTTTTCCCCAGAGAATTGGCAGCTTAACAAGGTGTGAGAAAAGATATCGAGAGGTGCATGATGAGGTGTTTGGAGTCGTTTAAGCACATCCATTGATTGATGGATTGTTAAATCAGCCTTAAGTATATATGAGCATCATCCATGTCTTTGGAGGGTAGGATGTAGCTTGAATAATAGCAAAGGATTTTAAGAATGGAGTGTTCTTTCTGCCTTTTCAAACAAAGTGGCAGAACTATTGTGTTCTGCAGCTATACATGGCTACATTTAGATTGCTTATTAATTATTTATAGTGATAGTGCTTACTTGTTGATTTACTTTACCAATAGTTTTGTATAAACAGTTGTGTGTGCATGTTGATATGTATGGATATGAGGATTAATTAAACTTAGACGTGGATTTACTCAGGCATATTTAGGTAGGTTATAAAAGGTTACTCAGAATATGTTAAGCTCTGTTAGACAATACTGCTAGACTCTAAATAATGAAATTGGGGACTTCAAAAAGTTAATGGAAAATAGAATTAAAGTATGATTTTACTTTGTGCAAAACTTTTTATTGAAACATTTTTTCATACTAAAAGATGAATATTGTTTGAAAACTAGACATGGATTTAGAAATATTTTTCCATCAAAATAAGTTCATACTTTTAATTTCATTTTCCATGAACATTTGAGGTACCCACATATATCTTTTTCTCATAACCTTACTAATAGATGCTATCATCCAATGAAAATAAATCTCAGACCAAATTTTACCAAACTTAGAACCATGCGTTAGAAAATTGGCTCCTATGGGGCTGGCACTGTGGTGTAGCAGGTAAAGCCATTGCCTGCTGTGCCAGTATACGATAGGGCGCCTATTCGAGTCCTGGCTGCTTCACTTCTGATCCAGCTCTCTGCCATGGCCTGGGAAAGTAGCAGAAGATGGTCCAAGACCTTGGGACCCTGCACCCACATGGGTGACCTGGAAGAAACTCCTGGCTCCTGGCTTTGGATCAGCGCAGCTCTGGCCATTGTGGCCATTTGGGGCGTGAATTGATGAATAGAAGACCTCTCTTTCTCTCTCAGCCTCTGCCTCTCTGTAAGTCTGCCTTTCAAATAAATAAATAAATAAATTTTCTTTAAAAAAGAAAATTGGCTCCTAAATGGTCATATAACTATTACACAGCTTTCACTTCACACACACACATACACACACAAACACACACACACATCATTCTATATATATCATAATAAAGCCCCTATCTGTTTTGGTTTAAGGAGTGATCAGAGAGCATATAAGGGAAAAATGAAGTGATGCCAGGAAATGAAGGTGGAAGACTTATTTAAGAAGGAAGTGGTTTAAGGTAGAATTACATTTCCCTAAATCTCCTTTCCTGGTTGGTTTCGAGAAACATGTGCAGGGTTTGAAAGGCAGCAACATGAACACAGCTATTGCTCTCCTAAGGTCATTGTAGGTAAATAAGAGAAGAGAAGGGCACAGAGATATTAGCAAGTTCCAATTTGTCCTTGCTCCCCTAGCTCTTCTTTCTGACTACAGCTTTGTAGTGATTTCAAGAATGACCCTATGAGTGAACCCAAATCCACTTCCTGACATGGGGACAAGAGCCTTCCATGGGGGCCAGCGCCGTGGCTCACTTGGCTAATCCTCTGCCTGTGGCACCAGCATCCCATATGGGCACCGGGTTCTAGTCCTGGTTGCTCCTCTTCCAGTCCAGCTCTCTGCTGTGGCCTGGGAGGGCAGTGGAGGATGGCCCAAGTGCTTGCACTGCATGGGAGATGAGGAAGAAGCACCTGGCTCCTGGCTTCGGATCGGCTCAGCGCTGGGCGTAGCAGCCATTTGGGGAGTGAACCAACGGAAGGAAGACCTTTCTCTCTGTCTCTCTCTCTCTCACTGTCTATAAGTCTACCTGTCAAATTAAAAAAAAAGTATGTCATTCTAAAAGTTAGAAGAAAAATAAGAAAAGAGGGAAGGTGGATGATAGTGAGGGAGGGAGAGAAGGTAGGGTGGGAAGGAAGTATCATTCTGCTCTTAAAACTATACATAGATATGTAATACATGAATTTTGTTCCTTTTTTATATATATAAAAATAAAAAATCCTAAAACTACAAAATAATGTGACAAATCTTTATGCAAAGATTTGAATGAAATACTTTCCACTATACTATGGTATCCGTCATAGGTTTAAGCTTTTTAGATTATGGCTACTTTCTCTTGGCAGTGATCATTACATTATTTTTACCAACCTCCATCTCCTCCAATGTTTCATGGATTGATGTTTTATCAGAATATGAAATCAGACACTGGGGTTTCACTCTGTCAGATTGCTAGAGAAGTTTCTAAACACTCACTTCATAATTTCTATACCTGATATGATACAAACTGACAGTTTATGGACTTTCACCTTTCTTCACTTTTTCATTGCTTCAGAGAATCTAAATAAAAATATATCATATTCTCTAAAAAAATTAAATATGTTGCAACATTTTCCTTAGCGTGCTTATATAGAAAGTGCCAAAATTAGAAATTCTAAATTTCCCAGGTATAGTAAGATACTTCTATAATGTGTATGGGAAAAATACACATATCAAGGAAGATAACAGCTCAATGCAGAGAATTCTTACATTATCAATGCCAATGCTATTATTTTCCCCAACTTGTATCTATACTTTTAGGTTTGTGTGCCTACATACTAATATGTTTTGCCTTCTAAATGAAATGACTACAGAAAAAGAAAACTGATACTTGAAGTTTGAGATTTTCAATGTTGAGCTTATCTGAAGATGATGGAGCTTCATGATGGAGAAAACCAAGAAGCATAATCTATAGTTTTGACCCCTAAAGTCTGAAATCAGGGGGTGGGCGTTTGGCACAGTGGTTAAATTGTTGATGTCCCTATCCTGTATCAGAGTGTTTGGTTCATGTCCAGGATGTTCAATTTTCAATCCAACTTCTTGCTGATGTTCAACAAATGATGTTTTAAGTACTTGTGACCCTGTCACCCTGATGGGAGACCCAGATTGAGTTCCAATTTCCTGGATTCAGGTTGGTCAAGCCCTGGCATTTTTTGGGAGTGAACCAGTGAATGCAAGATCTCTCTCTCTCCCCTTCTCTCTTTCTCTCTCTCTCTCTCTCAATGGCTATCTCGTTCTCTGCTTTTCAAATAAAATTTAATTAAATAATTAAAATTTTAAAACCCTAAAATCAAGCTGGACAAGGAAGTTACATATGCATTTTCAGTTGAAATACAAAGCAAGGCAACTCAAGTGTTATTGTAAGAATACACAGAGAAGAAACTCAATTATTAGTAGGTGATATAATCCATGGATGCTTCTGGACTCAGTAATATGTAAGTAAGCAAAGACAAGAAGGTCAGAAATTTCAAGTGAGGTGAATAGCTAGTGCAAATGTAAAGTGAGGTTTAATAAAAAGTCAGTAATAATTCAGGTGAGACACAGAAAGGAATATTACTGATAAAAGCATTCTGCTTGGGCATGAGAGAAGAAATCATCAAGTACTTTATAGCTACCTGAAAGACATTATAAACATATGGTCCTATCCATTCTCAACAGAAGCAAGTCCTGGTTTTTGTATGAATTTATAAAATATTTGGTCCTTGACTGAGTTGTTGCCCCCACACCCTTGTTCACTTTGTGGTAGACATCCAAGGATCATAAACCTCATCATAAGTGTTCTGCTGTCTGTTTGCTTCCAAACCCTTGTGTTTTTAAATGTTTCAGTGCTTCCCTTATGGAAGGCAGTTGTCAAGGATGATTACAAAATGTTCTTTGAAATGTGACTAGCACATTGAAAGAGGCTGTTTCTGTGGACCAAATTCATGGCTCCCTCCTACATTTGGCATCTTCCCACCAATAGAACAGGAAGTAAGGGGCATATTTGATTAGTCAGGAAACTTGCATTCATTGTTTGTGCTGGCTGCACAGGAGAGTGAGCGAGTATTTATATTACTGCTTTGATTGCAAGGCACTTTTGATTCCTTATTAATGGTGTTTGGAGAGTTGTGAAAAGAAATATAACCACACACAGTTATTTTCACAGACTTCCTTCAAAGTAGTATAATTCGCACAAATATTGCCTTAGTCTCCTACTGAGACAATCAGAACATAATTCCAGATAGAATACAAGTCAAATAAAATAAGTTGAAAGCCTTAAGTCAGTTAATGTTTCCTTCATATGATAGGACTTCTATATATATATATATATATATATGGAAAGGATATATATATACATACATATATATATATATACATACTTAGTAGAACACGGATAACTTTCAAGTGATGATTTCCATTTAGCTTAGAATTCAGGAATGTATGGAAATAGCTTTAGTTTTCTTTCTGTTTCATACTTTTTTGATTGGTTCTGGACTACATGTATTGAGATATCTTATTCAATATATATATATATATATATATATATATTTTGCTCATACCTGGAAAATACACAAAGATGACTTAAACTCCCCAGATTTTCTTCCTGTGTACAAGAGATGCTAGATGACCAGATCTCCCTTCCACAACTTCTTCACCCCTTCAGGAATTCATCTGTTGAGCCAGGAATCTTTAAAATAAATATTATAGGAGCAAGACATTGAATGTTGTCTTACTGTAAAAAATTCTATAAATTAATTAAAATTTAATTATGTTAAAATAGAATATGAGGGTGGTTTGTAATTTTTTTTTTTTTTTTTGGATAAAAGTTTACCTGAACTTTGACAGTGGGGTTTGCTTATTTAGTCCAAGATTTGAAAACTGCTTTCCCTAGAGAGGCTGGGAGGTAAAGAAAATGTGTGAAGAAGTCCACAGAGACCATCAGGCACTGCACCAACTATAGCAAACAGCACAGCGTAGCTAGTCCCAAACCTGTTGTTTCCTATAAAATATGGGGTAGTATTGCCAAATATCCAATTTCCTAAGAAGGACTGGAATGCTGGAATTTGATATAAAATCTCCCAATGGAAAAAATTCTTTCATACTTACAAACCATGGCTGTGAGGGGATTGATATCCCTTGTAAACATAGCAAATTTTGACCTACTGGATGATAAAGAGTGACAAACTATGAGCAAGATCCATTTGAAAACAGCTATTTCCTTTAACACCAAAAGTGCTAGAAAAGATTCACATAATTTTAATCATTTATTAGTACTTGATCATTTTATAGCATTATTTTTAATTATCCATCTGTCTAGCCATACACATATCTATTCATCCATCAATATAGCTATACAGTGTGGTTGTTAAATAGTTTGAGCTCTGGAGTCAGACTTTTTTTTTTAAAGATTTATTTTATTTATTTGAAAGGCAGAGTTAGAGAGAGAGAGGGAGAGACAGAGAGAAAGATCTTCCATCCTCTGATTCATTCCCCAAATGTCTGCAAAGGCTGTTGCTGGGCCAGGCTGAAGCCAGGAGCCAAGATCTTCCAGGAGCTGGGAGCATCTTTCCTGTCTCCAATGTAGTTGCAGGGGCCCAAGAAGTTGGGCCATCTTCTGCTGCTTTCCCAGGTTTATTAGCACAGGGCTGGATAGGAAGTGGAGCAGCTGGGGCTTGAAACAGGACCCACATGGGAGGCTGGCATCTCAGGCGTCAGCTTTACCTGCTATGCCGCAACACTGGCCTGAGGTGTTCATGTCCAACACCCTGGGAAGAGGCGCTGGGAATTTACAGCTCCTTTCTGTGACTCAGTTTGCTCATCTGTAAAATGTGCTAGAGAAGAGGAATGACCTGAGGACTGGGGTTAGCTTTGCTTGCCTCTCCAGTAATTTTCTTAACTTTCTGAGCATTCCTATGCCTGCTGTAAAAGGAACAAAAAAGTGATCTCATTAATTCCCTTTCCACCCACCAGTGTGAGCTGCTCAGATAAAAGCAGAAGTGAGAACAAGAGCCCTCTGGACATGCACAGTAGTGTAAAGACTTCTTTACAGGATATGGGGAAAATGATTTTGTTACAAAGCTCTTAGCCATTAGATTTTCTATGACCCCAATGCTAGGCTGTTTTAAAAATGAGTCAAGCATCTATATATTTATTCAGATGATGTTTTAAAGGTGTTAAACAGGCATATCTTTAATTAAATCTCCCTCTTTTTCTGTCTCTCTCTCTCTCCCTCTGATTATCCATTTCACAAAATGAATCCTTTATAATACAAGAGGATTTAGAGTAGGGTTGCTTTAAATAGCAAGCTTTCAGTGCATTCAAGTATGAATTGATTTATAAAAAATGATTTACACATAACTTTACAGGAACAAATCTTTTGTACAAAAGCTGTTACAGGACTCAATCCAACAAGCTTTAACAAATGTGGAACCAGTTGCTTGTCTAAAAGCAAAAGAAGTATTCATATCCTCTTACCCCCCACCCAATTTTTTCAACACCAACAGTTTCTCATTGAATCTTTTGAACTGGTATACAGACTGAGTAAACATTTCAGGAAAATTCTGTAAGAGCAAATACGTGGGGCCAGCACTGTGGTGTAGTGGGTAAAGCTGCTGCCTGCAGTTCTGGCATCCCATACGGGCTCCAGTTAGAGTCCCAGCTGCTCCACTTCCAATCCAGCTCTCTACTATGTCCTGGAAAAGCAGTAGAAGATGGCCCAAATCTTTGGGTCGCTGCACTTATGCGGGAGACCAGGCAGAAGCTCCTGGCTCCTGGCTTTGGACTGGCCCAGCTCTGGCTGTTGCAGCCATTCTAGGGAGTGAACCAGTGAATGGAAGACCTCTCTCTCTCCCTCCCTCTCTCTTTCTCTGCCTCTGCATTTATTTATTTGAAACTCTGCATTTCAAATTAATAAAGCAAAAACGTTTTTTTGAAAAATAGCAAATATGCAATCCAGATATAGAATTCAA
The DNA here is from genome assembly GCF_964237555.1 of Oryctolagus cuniculus. Taxonomy (NCBI): domain Eukaryota; kingdom Metazoa; phylum Chordata; class Mammalia; order Lagomorpha; family Leporidae; genus Oryctolagus; species Oryctolagus cuniculus. The sequence goes on from NC_091437.1 coordinate 115,637,533, forward strand.
CATTTCAGCACAGAGGGTGCTGTTCTACTTATTGATTATCAGTAAATACTCGTTGATTATTTTTCCAAATCAAAAAGCAAAAATAAAATTCAACATTAATGTAGATAATTGCTCTACTCTGCATGAACAGCATAACTCTTTGTTGTTGATTTGTTAGTCATTTGTTGACACTAAAAAGGAAAAAAAATCAAGCCTAAAAGCATTCATCAGCAGGAAATTCTGACAGACCTTCCTGACAGGCTGTAGAAGTGGCATTTAGCCTTAGTTTTAAACCTGTAACTAATACCCGTGGTGTAATGTAAATACAAAAACCAAAACTAAAACCACACTGAGCTGATTTCCCTAAGGTGTAGCCTCATTTCCATCCACCTGGTCATGCAAGGCCCATTGTACAATTAATTACCCCTTTTGCTTCTGGTAGCAAATGTAAAGGTGTTTGGCTTATTTTCATTGTTATATAATCAACATGTGCAACTGAATGATAAATGGTACCTTTGGTGTTCTCTTAGAGTTTATCTGAGGGCTAAAAGGAGAGAATAATAGGCATTAAATGTCAATAGGTTCTAATAAGAGATGTTAAAACCATTGACATCTGGACTAGGAAGACATGAACTGTTTCTGTGGTACTTTCATCCTGTACAAGGAATGAAAGATTGAAAGTAATTGATAGGAGAAATGAAAGAGAATTGGCACTACTTTGAAATTCTTGGGATTACTTACCCTTGCCCTCTGGAGTGTATGGTGGTGGTGAGTCCCAGGGCCTATGGTCTTTGTACCTGGAAAGGCCTGATAGGAAGAGGCTGGGTGACGATGACTGAGCAAGGCCAAGGGAGGGAGTCTGTAAGGTCAAAGTTGGGGAGGATAAGGATGTGCTTTGCTTCCCAGTAACCAGAGTGGACAAGTTCCCAGGCATGAGCTATTCTGGGAGTCAGTTGTACAAGAGGAGCACTTGTCAGAGCAAAGAGAGGTGGGCCTTTGGAGCAACTGTTGGATGGTTGTCAAAAAGCTAGAGGGAAGGGTGAATACATGGGTAGTCGATATGACCAATTCCAGAGTCTCTTTGTGATCTCAGAAGAACTTACAGAAAGTCCCCATCTACATTCAGTCAGGAATGCCAGAGAAAAACAGTCCCATAAAGTAAAGTCTTTCCTCTAATTCTCCTCCTTCTACATTTTAGAAGACCAATAGCACTGGGGCCAGAGGGTAGGAGGTGAACTAAGGAGCTCGTTACTTCCACTGCAAGAAAGAATCTCTGAACTGGGTGGGAGCTGCAGTTCTGACTTAGATCAGACTTGGTAGGTTAATACATGAAAATGAGATGATTGTATTGTTTAAAATTGGATCTGCTAGAGATACTGTTAGAGGTTGGGAAAAGAGATGAGATGAGAGATTAGCTAGTGTAGGTTTGAAGGACTTTCAGGGTAGACAAATAAAAATGTTTCTGATTGTAGTAACCATATTGACCCATTTCATAAGCTGTTATTTATTCAGGAATAAACTAAAAATAGCTTTCATTAATTAGGAAATGGCAAGGTAGCTGGATGAAATGCCATGAGCATAATGGTAAGTTGAAATGCTATGAATTTTACTTGATATTTCATTGTAAAAGAAGTTTCTGGCCAAGTTCATGCTAACATGATCATTATCATTGCTCAATGTGTTACCCAAGTTCCACCTGAGAGTCACCCTCACTCTTTCTCATCTTCCAATTAATCAGTCAATAAATACAATCTCTTGAAAGCTTTTATACCAGTCCCTTCTTTTCCAATCTATTCCTACTGCCTCAGCTCAAGTCCATATCATCTGTTACCTGGACAATTGTGGTGGCTTCTGTGGTGCCCTTGTCTCTAGCCATGTCTCCTCCTGTCCATTCTTCACATCATGGACAGTGTAATCTCTCCGAGATGCAAAGTACATTATTCTTTCTCTTAGGATCCATCCAGCTTCCCATTGATGCCAGCACAGCTTCTAGAGGTTTGGCCTAGCCTCTGGTCATTTTTCTTAGTTTATCTTCCACCATTCTTACCATCTCAGCCATATTTTCTGTAAAATTTTTCTAGCCCAGCAGATCCTTTTCCTACTGAACCTGATTTGCCATCACCTCTAGTATCCTTTCTGCTATTCACACCAGAGGGTATATCACAACTCTACTATACATGAAGACTACCAGCCTAGGCCCAGTTGGCATCAACTTACTCAAAAGTTTCCATATAGAAATCATGTTTTGCCAGCAGGGTAGCACCAAGTAGTGTCTCAGTGAAAGAGCCCTACAATGGTTGATGTAGCCATCCACTCAGCCCTCAGAGTTGCCATCTCCCTAGAACGTAGCTCAGGGGTAAAGAGTTACAAGTCACATCAGGGCAAGTGCAGGTGCTGCTCTGGTGTGAGAGAAGTCACATGCCTCCTAAAAAAATCCCACAGTCACTGCTCCTTCGGGTCACTACACTAAGGGAAGTTCAAAGCTAGGGCTCCCCCATCTGGTATTCGCAGTTAATTTATTATTCTCCTAGTTGAAATGAGTTTTACCAATTAGGGGTTGTTCCAACACAAGTGAGCTTGCCTAGTAATATAGTTAATACAGATCATTCTATTAGGCTTTCAAGTAGCATTGTTATTGGATAATCAAAGGCTGTATCGTTAAGCAGCAAGGAAAAGGTTTGTCAACACCTTCATCCACTATTTCCTCTCCTGTGAGTCTTCCCCTTCTCTATACCTCCACCCCAAATTGCTGATTCTGTTTTTTGTTTATTTTTTTACAAGGTCTACATGTTGTACCTACCTCTGTTGTTGGTTCCGTCCTAGCAAATAGTAACCATTGTAATACTAAAGAGTCTTCCAAGTTTCCTGTCATAGGTATAGCTTGTTGTAGGTTGGGAAAGGATTATAAATATATGCTCTCTAACTTTGATGATTTTTGACCATATTTGGTTGTAGCAAGTGACAAAAGTAGAGAATTTAAGTTTGTGAACAGGTTTTCTAGATTTTGATTGTCTTTTCTCATTGACTGAATGTTAAGGGAAATGATTAGATTTGAAATTATATGTAGTTTTTTTAAAAAAAATCAGGTCTTTCATATGACCCTAGTTAAATTAGTTCTTTAACATTTTTAATTGGCAAAATGTCACTTTTTAATCAGACCAGCTCATGAATTAAACATCATCATTAAGCAATAGAGCATGGAGGACTTGTAATAGCGCCACATCCAAGTTCAAGTGATGTTCTAATGATGACCTCTGGATTGAATGCATATGTTATTAGCAGTTTGATCCCTTAGATTCAGTCCATGAATTTTAATCCTCTCCAAAAGATGTTCAGATGATTAGGAAAATGGAGCTGGAAACAAACAGGAACAGCTGTTTACCAGAAAAAACTTCCTACCTGACCCCTGCTGAGTTAACACAATAGTTTCCCAGAGAACTTGATGACTCATTCTCCTCCTGGTATTTACCAGAGCCTCACACATTTCACTCTTTCTCATATGCTGGTTTAATCCTGCCCTGATCAGGAAACATCACTATACCCTCTTGGAACTGACTCAGAGCTACTTCAGAGGTCAACACGCCGGCATTTGGTTCATCCTTATTTGCCTTGTTTACCTCATCCCACATAACTCTGGGGAAGGTGAAATGTCCAGAAGAATTCAGCTAAAGCTTTAGGCCCTTGCTCTATTGCTATTAGATTTTAATGTGAAAAGGAAACGGCCTTAAATAAAGTTTAATTATCAGAATGAAGAGAGATAAAGGACACCAAGTAAAATGAAAGGAATGGAAGTGGGATGCTGACAGGGCATCCCTGTACAGAACAGAGAGTTCCTACCGCAGAGAGAACATGAGGAACAAAATTACCAATAGAAACCTGGAATTTTAGTGGGAAAGAAGGACAACCAAAACCAATGGAGCCTAAAGCTTGTCCTGCTGTGCCCAAATTTCAGTCATTTCAAGGTCTTGGTGCTCTGATCGCATATATATGGAAGGGGAGAAAACACATGAGCTCTTTATTTTCTCTGAAATGTCTGGAAGGGAATGCTGAACAGTAAATCAGAGACCAATCATGGAGTGTGATACAAAGGAGGCTAAGGTCAACATAGAGGAGCGCAGTATCCCTGAGGTGCTGCAGTGACTCTGTTCTCCCCTGGTGGATTTGCATTCTTACCTGCTTATTGTATATGAGTGGGAAGTGTATGCAGAAATAAATATTCTATGCTGAGTATGCTGAGGATATTAATAATTGATGAATGGGGACAACATTCACAATAATGTAGAACCAAGTTTGATTAACATTAGTATTTCTTCAGAGATGGAGCTATTTAAGTTGTCTCATCAGATACCTGAAGAGTCCCTTTGCTCCTAATTATTAGAAGATATGTAAGTAGGGATTTGTGTATTTGAATATCCTGCCTCAAATTTTTCATTCAGTTATATTGCTACACTGGCTTAATTGAGTGGCAGCAACTTGATAGATGATGCTGAATGAGACTCCTGGGGCAGATTGCTTTCCAGAGAGGACATAAGATCCAAAGGAAGAAGATACATTTATTCACTTGTATGTGTACTAAATCAGTGGACTCTCTCTAGAGTCTCATGTTAAGGTGTACTTTACATTGAAACCATCTTATAACATGGTATCTTTGGTCCTTCTTAATGACAACTAGCACTGATTGAGTTAAATGTTGCACACAGAGCTTCTCATTTCCTGAGGAACTCTGTGTTACAGGTACGACTATTACTTTCATATCATAAATGAGGAAATTGAAGCAAAAAAGGATTATGTGATGATCTAAAGTCACATATCTGGTAGGCAGTAGAGTTGGATACTGGGCTTTAGTAATCTGGTTTCAAAGCTGGCAGAGCTTAGCCACTATTCAAACTATACCAGGAGTCTGGAGGAAAATATCAGATGAGTTTGTTTTAGGGTGAAGAACAAGGGGAAGGGGACCTGCGTTGTGGTGTAGGGAGTAAATCCAATGCCTGCAGTGCTGGCATCCCATATGGCGCTGATTCAAGTCCTGGCTGCTCCACTTCTGATCCAGCTCTCTGCAATCGCCTGGGAAAGCAGTAGAAGACGGCCCAAGTCCTTAGGCCTTTGCACCTCTGTGGCAGATCTGGAGGAAGTTCCTGGCTTCTGGATTCAGATCAGCACAGCTCCAGCTGTTGTAGCCATTTGGGGAGTGAACCGACAGATGGGATACTTCTCTCCCTCTCTCTGCCTCTGCCTTTGTAATTCTGCCTTTCAAATAAATGAATAAATCTTTTTTTTTTTTCACAAGGGGAAGTAGAGTGCAGCCTAGAATGTAGTGAATTTGATTCTTTCTTTGAGTGTAAGCTCTGTTCCTCCTAACTGCTTCTGTTGGCTTTATAATCTTGGGTCATATCCCTTCTCTCCAATGTTCTTCATTTTGCTCACTATATGTATTTCATTCTAGATACTAATACTCATAGCTATCATTTATTCTCACTCTATTTCCTCCTCCTGGCTGGTATGTTCAATTCCAAGATTAGTAATAAAAAAGTAATTAATGCAAAGGCCCTCAATAGACAGTTATAAAAGAAGAAATACAAATGACCAACAATTATATGAAAAAATACTCAATACCATTAGCCATCAAGGAAATGCAAATGAATACCACAATGAGATATCACCTCCCCTGTGCAAATGGCTAAAACCCAAAACACAGAGACTAACAAATGCTGGCGAGGATGTGGAGAAAGGGGAACACTTAAACACTCTTGGTGGAAATGTAAATTAATACAGCCACGGTGAAAAGCGCATGGAGATTTCTTGAAAACCATATGATCCAGCTATCCCACTATTGGGTCTATACCCAATATATGTGAACATATTGGATCAAAGAGACACCAGCACCACCATGTTTTTTTAGCAGCAGTGTTCATAATAGCCAACATTGAAATCAACCAAGGTGGTCATCATCAGATGAATGAAGAAAATGTGGTTTATATACACATGGAACATTATTCAGGGAGAAAGAAGAAAGGAGGGAATGAGTGAGAGAATATCATTTTGTTCTTAGAATTGTATCTACAAATTAAATTGAATCTGCTAAAAACTAATTAAAAATTAAAATAAAAGATAATTAACCTTGAACTCTAAACTCATTTTCACCTGACCTCTGCTTGTCAATACCTGGTTGTCCCATAGGCTCCTGGTGTTTAAAATGACTTCACACCTACTGTGTAGGCTCTGTTCCTAGACTTGCTTCTCTTCTTGTAGTCTCCATCTTGGTTAACGACATCATTTCCTAATTTGCAATCCATAATCAGCTATTGCACTTTTCATTCATTCACTCAAACCTGTCCCTTTAAGACCAGAGATAACACCTCTGTATCCAGCTGTTTCTCCATGGTCTTCCCTTTACAGTAGGTGTATGTCACAGACCACATTTGACCTTTTGGACATTTCTCTTTCGCTTTTCCAGTTACTTCTTCCTCCTTATTTCCAAGATTATTATTCTCAAAATTTTTGGCCAAATTAATTCTATATCTAGAAACTTTCAGCAAACTTTTGTCACACACAAGATAAAATTCAAACTCAAGATGGCTGGCAAGCTCTTTACAATATAGCTCCTGTCCAGCTATAGTAATATAATTTTTAAAAAAGAAAATAAGATGACTGTGGCCATATAGCATTTCCTGCTTTCTATTCCTCATACCTAAACACTATAAGAGCTAATTTACAGTCAGATGGAGAAGGTAGCTTTGAAGGTGCCATTTGAGGCTGAAGAGGAAATAGCCAACTTCCCTTGAGGTGTCTCAGTTCTCACCCTCTCTATGGTCCTTTTGATTATCCAATTCCTAGACTCTTCCATCCTAAAACCCCCATCTGCTCACCTCTCTTTGGATTTTGTCTCAAACAGGCACAGGCTTAACTGCCAGAATTGTGGTTCACTGGAAGAAACAGTCATTAGGGCCTGGATTTAGGGTGAATTACTAAAAACAAAGCACGCAAACCAAAAAAAAAAAAAAAAAAAAAAAAAAAAACTTTCACAACACTCAGATATCCTTCTTGTATCTCTGGCATTTTTTTGATAAGGGCTGATTTATGTTTTGCCACAATTTATATTCAATCCATAGAGCCAAATACCTTAGGATGTAGCTCTATTTGGAAATACAGTATTGTGGGGAGCAACTGAGACTAGACTAAGTTACTCGAATTAAGACTTATTCTATGCATCTGCTCTCCCACAATATGGCGCTGGGGAGGAGTAAACTTCTATGCAGCTGCCTCTCGCCAATTTGACTGATAAGCTGCAGGAGCTGATCCTGCTCCTGATTGGAGGAGAGCAGCGTGCTCGGCGTGTGGGCAGCAGAGTTGGGATTGGTGGAAGAGGACTATAAAGGAGGAGAGAGACAACATGCACCAGGAACATCTGAAGGAACATCTGAGCAGCCCCCGAGAGAGCTGGCTGGCGGTGTGCCGCTCCCCCGCCAAAGCGGGGAAAGTGGCAGGGGGTGCCGCCCCTCCACGGAGGTGGAGGGGTCGGCAGCCAACCCGGGAAGGACCAGCAGCCAACCCAGGAAGGACCAGCAGCAAACCCGGGAAGGGCCGAGCAGACAAAAGAACAGCGCAGGGTCCTGTGTCGTTCCTCCACGAAGAGGGGGAGCGACAAGTATTTGTTTAAAAATATTAATTTTTATTCATTTGAAAGACTGAGAAAGAGAAGTGGGAGAGAGAGAAAGAAAACCAGGGCTACTCCAAGCTGAATCCAGGAGCCTGGAATTCAATTTAGGTCTCCGATGTGGTTGGTAAGGAACCAAATACCTGAGCCATTACTGCTGCTCCCAGATTGAATTGGAAGCAAAATCAGGACACTTGAATGCAGGCACTCAGATACCGGATGTGAGCATCACAAACAGTGTCTTAACCACTATATCAGATGCTTGCCCCTGGAGATCAGGTCTTTGAAGAAGCAGTTAAAGTAAAATGAAGTCATCAGGGTGGACCTTAGTCCAATATCACTGCTGTCCTTATAAGAAGAGGAAATTGGAGCACAGAGCTGTACACAGAGCAGACCAAGTGGAGGCACAGTGAGAAGATGGCCATGCACAAGCCTCAGCAAAAAGAAACATCAGAAGACGCCAACCACGCCTATACCTTGACATCTGACTTACTGAACTTTGAGGAAGGGAATTCTGTTGTTTAAGCATCCACACTGTGGCACTTTTCAGTGGCAGCCTAGAAAACCTGTATCAGGTAGTACGGTGTGTGAGTATATCTGTGTACACTTATCTATACCATTTACATATGTTTTAAGTTAGTCTTCACTGAAATTGTGAGGTAGCACTTCGTTTATCTCCTTTGTGTGAGCCAGGAAGCTGCAGTATAGAGAGGTCAGTTAAGGGTGTCAGGTTGAATACTTCTTCTAAGAAGTAGAATTGGGGTTTTAACCTCAACAAACTTGAATGTGCTCTGTGATACTCTGCCCCATTCCCTCCTATTTCTTAGACTCCAGAAATCATTGATTTTCTGCCTTTCTGACTTATCCATGATCCTAGAGTTTGCTTTTATTTTTTAATTTTTAAAATTTATATAAAGGGAAAAACTTTCATGTATTTCATATATACAGGTTTAAGAACATAGTGATACGTTCCACCCTACTCTCCCTCCCTCATTCCCGCCCTCCCTCCCCCTTCTTTTCTATTTTTCTTTTAATTTTGGGGCATTCGGCCTGGTGGTTAAGAAGCCAGTTGAGATGACTGATTCCCACATCGGGATGGTCTGATTCAGGTCCCAGCTCGCTCCTGCTTTCAGTTTCCTGCGAATGCACACCCTGAGAAGTAGCACACTCGGACTGATTTCCCAGCTCAGAGCTTTGCCCTGGCTGCTGCAGTCTTTGGGAAAGTCAACCAGCCAGATGGGAGCTCTTTCTGTCTGTTTATCTCTCCTCCCCCTCCCTGCCTCTCTGGCTCTCAACAAACAAACAAAACAACAACAACAACAACAACAAAGACTTTACAAACGATACTCACCCTGCTGAAAATAATATTATTCCTGTTAGTAAAATGGCATAGTATTATCTATACTGTGATCTACACCCCAGACACCATCCTAGGCTCTAGCCCCAGCCGCCATGGCTGGAAGCCAGATGACCCCATGGCCCAACCATAGGTGTCAGCTCCACCCCCACTCTAGTGGGATTTGCTGCTCCTACTTCCCTGCCCACCCCTGGCAAGCGTTTAAGAGAACCTGTTCCTGAGCACGTGGCTCTCTCTCTTTCTGTCTCTGGATCTCTCTCTCCCTCTCCCTCTCTCTCTTATGCTCTTCTTCTCTCTTTTTCCTTCTTCGCCCACTCCCTATGGTCTCTCGGGTTTCCCCACTAATAAACCCTTTCCCTTACTCTGCTGTTTGGTGTGTTTTGTGGCGGCCTTACAATTCCTATTGTGCTCTTCACCAAAATAAAATTATACCTGTACTGTGACCTGCATGAGGTCACTCTTCGGGGTGCCTACTGCACTAATCGTAGCCCATCATTGATTGTAATTGAAGTATCTGCCTTCCTCATTGGAATGCTAACAGTCTGGGGTCAGGGACTGACTTACTTAGCATTGAATTTTCCTGAAACATTGAGAAATGAGCCTAAAATATAATAGGTGTTTAATAACTATTTTTGAAAACTTGAATTCCTAATTGTGCCCTTTTATCAGATTACTATAAAGTTTGTGTTGGGCTCTGTCTATAGTTTCAACTAATAGATACAAATTGACAGTTGTTGTTTTATAAATACAAGCAACTTAATGGGATTTATTTGCCATTGTCTGATGATAATGCTTCCAGATGGCTCTCAGGAGTTTTATTCTCCACTTCTTATGAACTCACCTAAGCCAGTTTGGATGTTATAATTGTCAACTTGTTTTTAGTAGGCAGCAAAAGCCTCGGAGGTAAGTGAGACCAATGAATCTTCCCATGATCTTGCCACATGGTGAGTGGCATATTACAATGAAAGCAGGTTTCAGATGGAAGACTATCACATATAAAGCTACTTCTTTTTCATGAAAAGTAGTGAACAATAAGTTTATTTTGGTGCAAAAACTTTCTAAATGCATAAATAGAATGAATCTTCAAAAGCTTTATGGAGCTGCATATTATGAAACACTACACATGTGTCGCTCCCCCTCTCGCGGAGGAACGACACTAAACCCTGCGCTGTTCTTTCGTCTGCTCGGCCCTTCCTGGGTTTGCTGCTGGTTCTTCCCGGGTTGGCTGCCGATCCTTCCACCTCCGTGGAAGGGCGGCTCCCCCTGCCACTTTCCCCACTTCTGCGGAGAAGCGGCACACCGCCGGCCAGCTCTCTCGGGGGCTGCTCAGATGTTATCCGGATGTTCCTGGTGCATGTTGTCTCTCTCCTCCTTTATAGTCCTCTTCCACCAATCCCAACTCTGCTACCCACACGCCGAGCACGCTGCTCTCCTCCAATCAGGAGCAGGTCCTGCAGTTTATTGGCTGAACTGGAGGCAGCTGCGTAGAAGCTGTTTCCTCCTCTCCCAGCGCCATATTGTGGGAGAGCAGATGCATAGAATAAGTCTTAATTCGAGTAACTTAGTCTAGTCCGAGTTGCTCCCCACACACATGGGCATCAAACTTTTTGTACAAAAATAAGCTTATCTTTTAATTAATTTATTCACAAACTTTTCCAAGGACCCTCATGCAAACACTTGTCTGCAAGTACAGCAATCATATATCCAGTTCTTCTGGCACATGAAGTTTCTTTACTCTGTCAATTTTGGGGAGCCCACAAACACCTTGAATGGGAAGTTCATGTAATGGCAGAAAAAACTAATCTTCTTGCTGAATCGGGCATAACATTCTATTTAAGGGAGAGACAGAGAACCTAGCTCTGGTTATAAAACGTTAAGTCACTCATCAGTTATTTTACTCTTTACCTAGAAAGGTGGAGCTATCTGGAGGACACATCTAGGCAACCATAATTCTCGGACACCAGTGAATTTAACAATGAAAACTATTTCTAATTTGCTATTTGCCAGTTAGACCCTCTAGATAGCACTTTCATTGTCTGAAGTATAGTTCTTGTAGGAAATACTTGTGATCGGTATCTTCCAAATGTTAACTAACTGCTATTAGAATGTAAGCTCCTAGTTAGAATCTTTCAAATTTTAATTAAGTGCATCTGGGATATAGATTACCTGCACATACACAAAATCCCAGCTATTAGTATTTAAATACTGAAAAGAAAATGATACTGCAAACAATATTGTCAAAGAGTTTTCCAAAGTTGTACAATGAATATGCCTCAGAAGGAATGACAGTTCTAGTTTCCCCACATCCTCATCATCACTTGGTATGGTCAATATTTTAAAATTTTAATTTTTTTAGTCAATCTAGTGGATGTGTGGCATTACTGCATTGTGTTTTCAATTTGCATTTCCCTAATGGTTAATGAGGTTCAGCACTTTTCATATACTTGTGGGTAATGTAAATATGCTCTTTGTAAAATGTTGGTTCAAATGTTTTGCCCATTTTCATTTTCCTTGTCAATTTGTGGAAGCAATATATTTTTATTATTTTCAGGACAAGTATAAAAATAAGTTCTCTGATTATGTGGTTTACAGTCATTCTGAATTGCAATTATGTTTAATTTATCATTTGGAATTTTCTCTAGAATTGGACTATGTAACAACCACAATAGATGGCCTTAATAGAATGCCAGGGAAAATGAAAAATTTCATCTTTAAATTTTTGATAGAATTTTTTGTGAATACCAATCTAAAAAATTAAACAATAGAAACCCACAGCGCTGAAAATAAAAGGAAAGCACATGTAGAATAAGAAGCACCTGCTTCTTACCAATCCTTAGATGTTATGACATAATTAATACAATCATATTTTGTGGGATCATAATTACAGTACCTCTTTCTGACACACCTACACTGTGTACTTTTTTTCTTTTTTAAGATTTATTTATTTGAAAGGCAGAGTTACAGAGAGGCAGAGGTAGAGAGAGAGAGAGAGGTTTTCCATCCACTAACTCACTTCCCAGATAGCCTCAATAGCTGGAGCTATGCCAGTGTGAAGCCAGGAGCCAGAAGCTTTATCCAGGTATCCCACGTGGGTGTAGGGGCCCAAGGACTTGGGCCATTCTCTACTGCTTTCCCAGGCCATAGCAGAGAGCTGATTGGAAGTGGAACAGCTGGGACTTGAAATGGTGCCCATATGGGATGCTGGCACTGCAGGTCACCTGTTTACCCACTACGCCACAGTACTGGCCCCACACCTGTATTCTTAATTTGCTACATGTCCTATTTTTAAGACTTCTCCTCCAAGTATATTTTCTGATGTAATCATTCTCCTTATCAAAATTATTAGAGAGGAACAGAGCCACACTGAGAAAGCTACCATCTGCTGGTTCACTCCCCAAATTCTTGCAACAGCTGAGGCTGGCCCAAGCCAAAATGGGGAGTCAGGAATTTAATTCAGATCTCCTACATGAGTGCCAGGAACTCAGTTACTTGAGCCATCACCACTGCCTCCCCTGATCTGCACTCTAAGGAGCCAGACAAGAGTATTTAGCTCAAGCACTCCAATGTGTGACATGGGTGTCTTAACTGTCAAACCCAACACAGCCCCAGGAATTCTTTTTTTCTATTTTTGATTGATTTCTATTTGAAATTGCCTGTTAAAATCTAAAGGATTCAATATCACTAGAGTCCCTATTTGTTTATGCCATGCATCAAAAAAGTAAAGTTTAAGAAACATGAATGTTGCATCTTGGTGCAGGTAAGAATGTGCTTTATGTTTTTTACTGGGAAAGGGGAAACTAGTAGTTTTTTATTAAAACACAAAAAATACTTCCACTGAATTTTCAAAAGGCAACTGCTGGCAGGCGCCGCGGCTCACTAGGCTAATCCTCCGCCTGTGGTGCCGGCACCCCGGGTTCTAGTCCCGGTTGGGGCACCGGATTCTGTCCCGGTTGCTCCTCTTCCAGTTCAGCTCTCTGCTGTGGCCTGGGAGTGCAGTGGAGGATGGCCCAGGTCCTTGGGCCCTGCACCGACACCGTCCTGGGAGACCAGGAGGAAGCACCTGGCTCCTGGCTTCGGATTGGCACAGTGCGCTGGCCGTAGCGGCCACTTGGTGGGTGAACCAATGGAAAAAGGAAGACCTTTCTCTCTATCTCTCTCTCTTTCTCTCTCACTGTCTAACTCTGCCTGTCAAAAAAAGAAAAACAAAAAAAGGGCAACTGCTGTCTAGGCCATCCAGGAAATGTTTATGCCAGGAGGGAAGGTGATGTTTTTATTAACAATGGCTTCCATTCACTTAAGTTTTAATGAAAAGAATTCTTTAGTGTTCCTATATAGTTAGAATCAGATTATTAAAAGCTTGTTAGCCCACATTATATTTCATTTTATAATAAAATTTGAGTAATAACAACAAGGTTTCATCTGTGTAATGACAAATGGGATCAAGAGTAATCTTTCTACTAAATTCAATCCAATAATCAAGAGAATTATTTGTGGTTTCTTCTTAAATGATTGACATTTTTATTTTAAAATGTTAGATTGTGGAGGTCTGTTTCTGAGTCATATACTCAAAACAGTGGGCATTGCCTAATTCCTGAAAGGTGAGGGCAGTTTCTCATAGGGGATAGGCCTTAGGATGAGTTTGAAGAAGTAGATATCTTGATAGAGGCAAAACTAGAGACTGGGTGAGAAAAGAGGTTAGTGCAGCAAAAATAAGTTAGTTAGTCAACTTAGTAAGAGTAAATTTTAAAATGACAGGCTTGAAACCCTATTAAACTACTTTGAACCAACTGTAAATCAAGCCTTGGGTGATAGATCTTACAAGGCCTATCATTGTAACTTGCTAAAATAACAGCATAACAGCATTTTAGGTCTTCTATGGGAATCGAACAGTGCTTTAATGAGCTCTGCACTTAAGCTATCACTCTTCCTTGTATGTGCCATTGTCATATTTTTCATCTCGATTGACATTGTAAATTACTTTCTCTGTATCTTATTTCTTTTTTCTTAACTGAGATATTTTTAACTATAACATCATATTTGAGGGATATCAATTGCTTTTGTTTACTATTCTTGACATTTTTTAGAGATTTTGGAGAGTCCATAAAAATTTACACAAGTAGTTTTTTTGTTGTACTTGCAAAGACATTAACTCCTATAAGCTCACAGGTTTCACTTCTTGTGTACATTTCTAACAAAATCTTCCCTCAAATCATCAAATATTCTAGCACCTTTCACATGCCACAAGTGAAAAGTAATGCAAAATGAGACAATAAATATGGTGCGAATTATTAATAGTAAAAGTGATGTGTCTCAGTTTGAGTCATTTCCTTTACAAAAAAGTAATCCAGCAGTCACACAAACTCTTAATTACTATATTGACATTTTATGTTTAAAATTATTTATTTATTTTGAACTTCAGAGACAAATAGAGATAACGAGAGAAAGAGAGAGAGAGAGGGAGAGAAAGACAGAGAGAGAGAGAGAGAGAACTTCTAACCACTGGCTCTGTCCTAAAATAAAGCTAGGATAGAGACAGGCCAAAGCTGGGATCCAGAAACTGAATTCACTCTCACATGAGTGATAGTGATTCAATCACCTGAGCCATTACTGCTTCCTCTCATGGAGCGTATTAGCAAGAAGCCGGACTTAGGAACAGAGCACAGATGCAAAGCCAGGCGTTCCGAAATGGGATATGGGTGTCCCAAGAGACATCTTAACCACAATGCCAAATACTCCAATACCTCAACGTTTTAGATTTAAAAATATTTGAATCCTTCAATAATCCATGACTCAGAAGCAATTAACATCATACCATTTTCTGACACAGTCTAATTTCCATTAAAATTAATTATTTTTTAATCTTTTGCTTATTGTGTACTAATATTCAGAGAAATATTTACTTTCATTGGATGCACAAGAATCTTTTTACATTCCTTCAATTTTTATGTAAATATGTATCTGTATATATGATGCATATTTGTGTAAGAATTCTTTCAAATTTATTTCATTTTTTAAAAGATTTATTTATTTATTTGTTTGAAAGGCAGAGTTACAGAAAGGCAGAGAGAGAGAGAGAGAGAGGAGAGAGAGGTCTTCCATCCTCTGGTTCACACCCCCCTCCCCCCCAGGATGGCTGCAATGGCTGGAGCTTGTGCCAATCTGAAGCCTGGAACCAGGAGCTTCTTCTGGGTCTCCCATGTAGGCTTAGAGGCCCAAGGATTTGGGCCATCTTCTACTGCTTTCCCAGGCCTTAGCAGAGAGCTGGATCAGCCGGAACTGCAGGCAGTGGCTTTACCCACTATGCCACAGCATCAGCCTTCAAAGTTATTGCATTTTATTCTTCACTTTTCATCCACTTTTACGGATATGTTTGCTTTGTCTAAATTACTCAGTAAGGATTCATCCAGATATGGTCTTCACATTAGTTACTGGCATTCACTGATTTGCTACATTTAGCATGAGTTAGTTTTAGAGGATCTCTTTACATTTTCTTCAATTAATATTTTCTTTAAGAGGTTTTGACTCGAATTTAATAATTTTATTTTTAGTAAGTTAGGCTGTTCTTAGCCAAAAAGAACAGAAATGGAGATTGTGCGTCTCACAAAACAAAATATATGAAGAAAGGGGCCTGAAATTGGTAATTCAGAGACTCAGATGCCAATTCAAGGACCCAGCTTTTTTCATATTTCTTCTCTGCCATCATCTGCTTGTCATTCTTGTCTCTTATGGCCACAGATGAACGACACAGCTCCCAGTACCATAGGAAGTCACTGCAGCATGTGATAAATGAAGAGGGGATTTTTTTTCCCAAGCATTTATGACCAAGGATCCTGTCTCATATGGTCTATAATATATGATCCATCAAAAAGAGAATCAAGTGATCATGATTGACTTTGAAAAACCACCATCCATGCCTGGGGCCTGGGGCCTGGGGCAAGGGTAACCTTCCTGGGTGTGCACTCTCAATCTGAACACCAGAAAATCTGGGACTCTACCAGCGAAGGAATGGGGAGAACTGAGGAAGTTAAAAGATATCGCTTTTATTTTGTTATTATCCACATTTCCCTTTAAGACACAATTCTGATCCCTCTTGATACTTTTCCTATTGCTAGATAGCCCCTTCCAACAGCTCACCAAATTTAAATGTATGAGTAATTATTTTCATACTATGTAGGCATATTTACGTAGTGTTTATATACTATTACTTATATGCTAATAATAATTTTAAGCATTTGCTTTCTAGTTAAGTGAAAGAAAATTTCTTGTTTTTAAGTTTTTTGTTTATAAAATTCTTATTTATAAAATTCAGGACTCCAAAGCTGGAATTTTACTTTAGAACTATCTGTTCATTGTTTACCAGTCCCAAGCCTGTCTTTCAGCCTTAACTTTATGTAGAGGATTTTATGTAAATTCAGTCCACATTCAGTGATTTCTTTGCCAAATCTGGAGATGATACTTTGGCAGAGCTGAGTTCTTCTCTCACTCACATTTGTACCAACAAAATCACTGGGACTTTACATAGCCACAGCATGATATTAGTTGGGCAGGGGACTTAAGTCATAGGTGCCAGGTTGTCTCCCTGGATCTCAGACAGGAAACAATCCTTACTCATCCTCTCTCAAATACCCTCTGACATTCATGAGGGACTTACTTGTTCAGTTCCCTCTCATCCTACCTCTGACATTTCTTCCTTCTTAGGGTTCTGCTGTAAGAAATTAAAAGGCACAAACATTCAGTTTCTCACTCACTGTACTTGAACTATTTTGTCTTTGGAGTCTTCACTGCCTCTCTCTAATCCCATTCCATTGCTTGTAAAACTCCTCCACAAACCACACTCACACAAAAGCTTTTTCATGAGAGTTTAGGGATGAAGTGACAATCATTTCCAATCTTTCGGTTTCATATCAAGAATAGTGCTGCTCCAACTTAGCAGTTTAGTACCAAGACCTTTGAGATCTTTACTGTCAAGTTGAGCCCACGCCAGCACAATGGAAACCATTCAGTTTATCATACCAAAAGGAGAAGATCCAACAGCAGTGAGAAAGAGTCCACTCCACTGACACTTCAAAACTCATCCTCCCCCATTTGCAAATTGAGAATTCTCACTCACTGACCATTCAGAAGTGCCTTCTTTTAGTTTTTATTTTAAGTACTCTGCAGTTGTTTGAAAATCCTGTCATTTTATTTTTCTTTTCCATTTGAGTGGCTTTGTTATCTATGAAAACATTTTAATGTAGTTCTTCCAAACACAAAATAAAATAATTGCAACCACTTTTTTTTCCATTTGGAATAAATGGACTCTTATCTGTTCTTTTTGAGCACTTTAATATTTTGTGCAAATTGCTACAACATTGATTTGGTTGCAGTTTAGAAAAGTTGGTTAAAATGAAAATATCACATATATAATTGGTGCCCTAGCAAGGGAAGAACAATTGGGAATTTGTGCCTAAAGCTCCAGAATTTAGAATGTATAAATACTGTAAAAACTCATTTCAAAAGGTTTCTCCTCTCTTGCAGCTGGGTTGTGATGCAGTGGGTATAGCCAGTCCTTTTGATGCCCATCTTCCTATATTGGAAGGTTTGTTCAAGTTCCAGCTGCCTTGCTTCTGATCCAACTCTCTGCATTAGTGCCTGAGAAATAGAATTTGATGGCCCAAATACCTGGGCCCCTGCCACCCATGTGAGAGACTTGGATGGAGTTCTTGGCTCCTGGCTTTGGCTTGCCTCAGAACTTGCTCTTACGGGCATTTGGGGAGTGAACCAATAGATGGAAGGTATTCTCTCTCTCTCTCTCTCTCTCTCTCTCTCTCTCTCTCTCCCTCTCTCTCTCTCTCCAGACTCTGGGGGAGGAGCCATCTTTGACATGTCCAGCTTCTGAGAGCTCCATGTGTTCTTTAACTCCAACCACATGAATATGATCTCTGCCTCCATCCTCATAGGGTGTCCTCCCTGTATTTCTCTGTCTTCACAGAGTTGTCTTCTTATGAGGACATCAGTTATATTGGATTAGAAAACAGCCTACTCCAAGATGACCTCATCTTAACTAACTACATTTGCAAAGATTCTGTTTCCAAATAAGGTCATTTTCTGAGGCACTGGAGGTTAGGACTTCAACATTTATTTGTTGAATACCTCAACTGAACTCATATTACGAGCAAAGTAACATGAATCTCTATAATATTACGTCTTGTATTCATAAAGTTATCCTTACAATTTGCAAGCTTTGTCTTTCCTGCAATTCTTCTATCAGGCCAGAAATGGTGCCTTTGATGACCTATTCCTGCTTCATACCTCCTATACAAATGCTGCTGTCACCATCCTTACTTGAGAAATTGCCTTATGATTTCAACCATCTTTTCTAGCTTCTTTGATTTTGGTTCCATTTTCTGATACCTGGATCCTCACTTCCAGCAAGTGGATCCTCGCTTCCATCTGCTTGATGGGTGGTAACCTAGACTGTAATGTGGAAAGGCCTTGGGAAGGGTTCATGGTTCAGTGGGGAGCACTGTGCTCACTTGGAGATGTCTTTACAGTCCTGGTGGTAATGGCCGGGCTTGTTAGCAACATGCCAGTGATTCCTTCTTTCTGGCCTTGAATTTGGACTCTGCCTGCCAACACCGTGGCTCAATAGGCTAATCCTCCACCTGTGGCGCCGGCACCTCGGGTTCTAGTCCTGGTTGGGGTGCCGGATTCTGTCCCGGTTGCCCCTCTTCCAGGCCAGCTCTCTGCTGTGGCCCGGGAGTGCAGTGGAGGATGGCCCAAGTGCTTGGGCCCTGCACCCCATGGGAGACCAGGATAAGTACCTGGCTCCTGCCATCGGATCAGCGCACCGGCCGCGGCGGCCATTGGAGGGTGAACCAACGGCAAAGGAAGACCTTTCTCTCTGTGTCTCTCTCTCTCACTGTCCACTCTGCCTATCAAAAAAAATTAAATTAAAAAAAAAGAATTTGGACTCTGCCAAAGTCTATATATCTCAGAGTACTCCTTGCAATAACATACATTGAAATCCTCAGGAAATAGCATCAATAATATATAGTTATCACCCTTTTGTGATTAGCTGACATGTTTTTCCAGAGCAGAAATTTTCCAAAAGGCAAACTATTTAAAAAAAAAGTAAAAGTAATATAAACAGAAAAAATACATATAATTATCAATTGTTAAGCATTTATTTCGTGCTCCAAGACTATGATAAACTGTTAATACGTATTCCCTAATTTCATTTATTCTCTAATTTAATTTAGCACACAATCCTGTGCTTGATAATATTTCAATTTTATGAATAAGAAAAATTAAATATTAAAGTTGTTTCTCAAAGTCATAGATCTAAATGGTGTGGAGCCAGGGTTTATACCAGGTTCTATCTGACTCCAGTGCTCTTGCAGATCTTAGTCTTAGCACAACATCCTTTCACACTGGGTGTCATAACTCCCAGGGGGCATTCTTCACACTGGACTATGCTCTAGTTGCACATTTCACAAAATAGAAACTTCAAATATTTTATATGTGTGAAGATTAGGTGAAGGGTTAGGGTTTTTACTAATAAACCAGCCTGCATGCCATAAGGCATAATGCATCTTCTTTTTTATTTTTATTTTTTGACAGGCAGAGTTAGTGAGAGAGAGAGAGAGAGACAGAGAAAAAGGTCTTCCTTCCATTGGTTTACCCCCCAAATGGCTGCTACAGCCAACGCGCTGCGGCCAGCGTGCTGCACCGATCTGAAGCCAGGAGCCAGGTGCTTCCTCCTGGTCTCCCATGTGGGTGCAGGGCCCAAGCACTTGGGCCATCCTCCACTGCCTTCTTGGGCCACAGCAGAGAGCTGGACTGGAAGAGGAGCAACTGGGAAAGAATCTGACGCCCCAACCAGGACTAGAATCCGGGGTGCCGGCGCTGCAGGCGGAGGATTAGCCTAGTGAGCCGCAGTGCCGGCCATAATGCATATTCTTAAAAGGAATATTTATGAGTACTATTGCTGAATGAATAGCAACAACTTCCAAATTTTATTCCTAATGTATTCTGGTAACAAGATTCTCTATTAGTAACATGAATTGAAAATGAATCTTTTATAAGGATTACTCGAAATTTCATTTGTCTGGTCTATTTCATGGGCTACAGAGAATATTTTTATGTTCTGAAATGTTTTTCAGACTTCCATGATCTGTGATCTTGTTAATAAATTATTTTATGAAAAGTGTATCCTAAGTCTCATATGTCTATAAGTTAATTCTCACTTCTTTTCTCACTAGGAATATGCCTGACAAAGAAATCTGCAGAGGAGGTATAACACTATATAGATTTTTGAACACAACATAGAATTTCATTTTGGGTTAGCCTGTTCAGGTCCTTTCTTATCCTAGGGTTTGATAATCAAATGAATCAGCTATTAATTATCAGAGGAGATGATTTTTCATAAAATACATGATGACCAGGCCAATGGATAACTATCTCAGAATATTCAACTGTTTAGAAGAGGAATTCAAATCTGGCCCCAAACCATGGCCATTTGGAGTGAGATAGCATAGATGGAACCAAATAGAGAAAGTTGGGGTTTAGTCTTCGCAAATGTGATTTTCTGCTTAGTAGATCACATACATCACTACAGGGATTTCTGAAGACTGGAAGTGGAGGCCTTCGCTATATCTTTATAGGTTACAGTGTGCAAACCTCAGGAGGGAGATTTGGGTCCTGTGCAAAAGCACCAACACATATTGAAAACATCCATAAAGCCAAGTTTGTTCCAAGTGGACTACTAACTGCTAGACAACAATGTTCTCATTTGCATTATAAAAATAAATGGATCATTTAAGCAGGTTACCAGCAAATCAAAATGGGAATAGGGAAGTTTATGTGAAAAAAGGAAGGGGACAGTGAAGCAGTGCATCCTTGAGATCCCTTGTCTGCAAGTGTCTGCAAAGCAGGGAAGGCTGCTATCCTGGTACTCTTTGCATTCACAACTCTGCAGATGTTTTGTCTGTGGAAAATGGCCATTTATGACAAGTGGCCACTATAGAAATAAATAAAATTCACATTGAGAGAAAGAGCTTGGCAGAGAAAATCTAGGGCATAATCTTTTGAATACATGGCAGTAATAAAAGCAGAATGATATTTAAAGTACAAAAGAAGTGGCATGAAGGGGAGCTTTCACACTTTCAAGAGAACTGTAAGAAAATTTGTGTTCTAAGATGTTATTTGTGACTGCAAGAAGGAAGAGCTTATGAGTTTATGAAAGATTTCTAAGGAATCAAATACAGATCCATATATGAAGGTAACTAATTTTAAGATCCAGTCTATTATTAGTATTCTTTCATTACTTATGAAGGTGTCAATCTATGAGACACCTTAAAATACCTAGTTGCAATATTAAAACAGGAATAATAATAACTGGTACACACTAACTTTGATTTCTAGCTATTCATATGTGTTGTTCACATATTTTAAGATGTTCTAGCTCATTCTATTTAACTGTAAGAGAAACAAAAGCATCACTTAAAGAGCATAAAATTTTCTATTGCTTTTTATGAAAGGAAGAGCTGACACTTTATTTAAGCTGGAAAAAACCTGTCTTCTTAGGATGTTAATGATAGTGAACATACAAAAGTAAAAGTCATGGAAACCAGAGACAGACACGGTTTAGAAGATTATAAGAGGAAAAGCACAGTTTGGGAAGAATATGTTACTAATCAAAGCCTCAGCCCTAACAATTGGAAGTTTGATGAACAAGATGTATATGAAACACCATAGTCATGGTGCTAACACTGAAAGGGCGTGGATTGTCAAGGAGCATTATGTTCTTGCACAGAGCAAGCATTTTATGAAGCCAAAGAGGCCCATTTTTCATCTTGTTCTGCCCCTTTCACCCTTACCAGATGGATCCAAATACAGAACACCTATTAACTCTGCTGTTCTAAAATAAGCATTGAGTCATCCTCTTTCTCCAAGTTCAATCAACTCAGCTTCTTAGACGTCTCTTGAGCCAGAAAGCTTTACAGGCATTCATCATTTCTGATTCATTCATTCTTTTGTTCTGTATCTTAAAAGCTCTGCAGGTTTGGAATTGATAACAGAGTTGCAATCATTTTCAAAAACAGTCAACAGGTTTTTCTGGAGCACCAGCCTGGTGTGCAGCATCATGCTGAGAGGACACTGACCACAGGTGGCCCTGCCTGGCTACTGGGTACAGAGCATCACAGGAAGGGTATAAAGGAAATGGAAAACACGCCCCTGCCCTATGGCTCTGAGAGCCTGATTTTAATGGAAACCCTGGGTAGTGCTGTAAAGGGTAATGTAAACACTGGATATTGGCTCTCCATGACAAGTTACAACTCACTGGCTGGCTCTGCACCTGCAAACAGTTCTCTTCTTCCAAACTCACTGGATTTCAAATCTCCAACCTGCCAGAATTTCTTTGGTGAGTCCCATGATCATAGGCTCCCTTTTGGTCAACTCCAATTTCACAAACATCCTTTCATTTAATTGAAAAACTGTTGCACATATTTTATTTAATATATTCAAACGGTAAAAAGGGGTTTATAGTGAAAAATTCATTACTTTTCTCATTGCTTTAAGATTTCCAATCCTTCTCTCTCTGGAGATAATCACTATATCTGCATTCTAGTATCATTAAATAGTCTATTATATTAGGATAATAGGTATGTAAGCCCATTTTATCACTATAAAAGTATTAAAAGATTTTATTTTTATTACAGGCTTAGATTTACAGAATAATTTAGCAGAAAATATGTAGAGATCCATAGACTCACCCACTCACCCCCCATCCTCCACTCTTGTACCAGTTTCCCCTTTACTAACAGCTTGCATTAATGTACTGTTTGCTAAAAATGATGTATTCATATTGCTGCTTTATTTTTACCTATGGTCCATAGTTTCTATTATGGTTCATTTGTGTTTATACTTCTAGGGGTTTTGGTAAGACATAATGACATGTATCCACGTTGGTAGATTTCATGCAGAATACTGTAGTTTCGGTATCATCAAGATCACTTGCTCTTCACCTACTCAACCCTTCCACTGTCTCTGCTAACCATGGCAACCATTGATCTTTTTTGCCATCTCTATAGTTTTGCTTTTCCCAAAATGTCATACAACTGGAATCACAAAAAACATGGTCTTTCACTCGGACTTACCCCTAATGGTAGAGTTAGAAATGTGCCAGGGGATTCCAATTTTATCCCATTAAGGTGGCATGAACCAATGCCATCTCACTAGTCCAAGTGATCAGTTTCAGTTCACAATTGATCATAATGATAGGATTAAGTGTAAAAGGGATCACATAAATAAGATTAGTGTCTGCTAATACTAACTGATAGAATCAAAAAAGGAGAAAACAATCCAACATGGGAAGTGGGATACACAGCACTCATAGAATGGCAGATGTCCTAAACAGCACTCTGGCCTCAGAATCAGGCCTTAAGGCATTCAGATCTGGCTGAAGAGCCCATGAGAGTATTTTAGGCATGGAACGCCAAGACACTCTTCAAAAAAAAATGACCTAAATGAAAGATCTCTGTGAGTGAGATCCCAGAGGAAAGAACTGGCCATCAAAGAAGGAGGTACCTTTCTCTGAAGGAAGGAGAGTTTGACTATGGCCTTGTCTAAATAAAATCGGAGTTGGTGAACTCAAGAGGCTTCCATAGCCTTGACAGCTCATGACATGAGCCTCAGGTGATTACTGATGTCATAAATAAGAGTGTCAATTGTTAAATCAACAACAGGAGTCACTGTGCACTTATTCCCCTTGTAGGATCTCTGCCCTTAATGTGTTGTACTATGTGAATTAACAGTATAACTAGTACTCAAACAGTACTTTATACTTTGTCTGTGTGAATGCAAACTGTTGAATCTTTACTTAGTATATACTAAGTGATCTTCTTTATATAAAGATAATTAAAAATAAATCTTGATGAGGAATGGGATGGGAGAGGGAGTGGGATATGGGATGGTTGCAGATGGGAGGGAGGTTATGGGGGAGAAAAAGCCATTATAATCCAAAAGTTGTACTTTGAAAACTTATATTTATTAAATAAAACTAAAAAATGTGCAATTAGGCATTTGTATCAGATCGAAAAACAAAACAAAAACAAAATAAAAAACATGGTCTTTCAGAGTGGATTTCATAAAAATATCTTTTTAAATTTTCTTCACATCGTCTTTTTGTTACTTAACAGTTCATTTTCTTTCATCACTGAAAAATGTTCCATTGTATGGATGTACCAAGTTTGTCCATTCATTCATTGATAAATGCCTTGGATGCTTTTGATCTCTGACAATTATGAGTAATGTTTCTATAAATATCCACATGCAGGTTTTTGTAAGCTTGTTTTCAGAAAATGTGGATAGATATCTATTAATATGATGGCTGAGTTAAATGGCCAAGAGTATGCTAAATTTTATAAAAAATTGTTAAACAATCCAAATGTTGTACCATTTTGCATTCCTAGTACCAACCCTGTTATTCCACGTCTTTACCAACACTTGGTAATATTGATCTTTTGGAATTTGGGCATTCTAGTAGGATGTAGGGTATCTAATTTTTAAAAATTTGTGAACATTTTTTCATATACTTATTTTCTTCTGTATAAACTTTATGGAGAAGTATATTAACCCTTTGGCCATTTTTAAATTGGGTTGCATATTTTCCTATTGTTAAGTTCTAAGGGTATTTTTGAAAATATATATTGTGGATATGGGTCTTTTCTTAGATATATATTTGTAAATATTTTCTTAGTCTGTGGCTTGTCTCTTCATTCTCTAGCAGAATGTGTATCACACAGCATAAGTTCTTAACTTTAATAGAGTCCAATATATCAATTTTTTTTCATGACAGATTATGTCCTTGTTATTTTATATAACCCAAAGTTACTTAGATTTTCTCCTACATTATCTTCTGGAGGTTTGATAGTTTGGGGCTTTAAATTTAAGTCAAAAATTCAATTTGGGCTAACTTTTTAAAGGGACATGAGGATTGCTTATAGGTTAACTTTCTTTATTGGCATAAAAACATACAGTTGTTCTAACATTACTTTTTGAAAAGACTGTCTGTATTAAACTGATTTTACTCCTAACAAATATAAGTTCATTTCTGGGTTCCCATTTTTTTCTCCGCTGGTCAATTAGTCCATTCTTTCCTCAATAGCATGGTGTTACAATGACCGTATTTTCATAGTAAGTATTTTAAGCATTTTATTTATTTATTTATTTATTTATTTATTTATTTTCATTTTATCTGAAAGGGAGAAAGAAAGAAAAAAGAAGGAAGGAAAGAAGGAAGAAAAGGGAGGGAGGGAGAGATTTTCCATCTACTGGTTCACTCCCAAATATCTGCAGCTGCCAGGGCTGGGTCAGGCCAAAGTGAGGAGCCTAGAACTCAATTCAGGTTTCTCACATGGATGGCAGAGATCCAACTATCTGAGTCATCTTAATTTGCTCTTCCCCAGGTCCTCATTAGTAGGAAGCTGGGTTAAAAGTGGAGGAGCCAAGAATTGAACTAGGCAGTTCCATATAGGATTAAAGCATCCCAACTGGTGAGTTAACTGCTGCAACAAATGCCCAACCCTATAGTAAGCCTTAAAAGTTGTTGGTGTCGGGGCCGGTGCTGTGGCTCACTTGGTTAATCCTCTCCCTGCAGTGCCGGTATCCCAAATGGGCACTGCTCCTCTTCCATTCCAGCTCTCTGCTGTGGCCCGAGAAGGCAGTGGAGGATGGCCCAAGTGCTTGGGCCCTTGCACCCGCATGGGAGATCAGGAGGAGGCACCTGGCTTCTGGCTTTAGATCGGCGCAGCACGCTGGCCGTGGTGGCCATTTGCGGAGTGAACCAACAGAAGGAAGACCTTTCTCTCTGTCTCTCTCTCTCACTGTCTAACTCTGCCTGTCAAATAAATAAATAATAAATAAATAAATAAATAAATAAATAAATGTTGTTGGTGTCAATCCTTTACGTTTGTTCTTTTTATTTATTTATTTATTTTATTTATATTCCTTTTGTCGTTGGTTCACCCTCCAATGGCTGGAGTGCTGCGGCTGGCGCATCACGCTGATCCGAAGCCAGGAGCCAGGTGCTTCTCCTGGTCTGCCATGCAGGTGCAGGGCCCAAGGACTTGGGCCATCCTCCACTGCACTCCTGGGCAATAGCAGAGAGCTGGCCTGGAAGAGGTGCAACCAGGACTAGAACCGGTGCCCATATGGGATGCCGGCTCTGCAGGTGGAGAATTAACATAGTGCACCACAGCGCTGGCCCCAACATATGGAGTTTGATTTCTGTTGCTTTGTCTTTTCTGCCTTATTTTGTATTATTGTAAATTTATTGTTACTGCATTTTATCTCCTTATATGAATATTAAAATATGAATGGTTGCTTTAAAGGTCATAATGTGATCAATTTATGGACAAAATACAGCCTATAAGCTGTACTTCTATGATGAATTAGCTAAGACTGGTTTAAAAACCTTAAAATATTTACTCTATGGGCTTTGAGAGAAACATTTGTCAACTCTTGAAGTACAACTATCTTTATATCATTTTTAAAATCTCCATTTTCATTATGTTATCCACAATTCTTTCCCAATATTCTACATTCATGTTTTTTATTTCTATCTAGTAGTCTTGAATGAATTCAAGTTGCATTATTATTATTTTTAATAGGTAGTTCTTATATTTACTATTTCAATTTGTTTCTTTTGTTGATTTGCTAGCTATAATTTTGTTTGTGTTCAAAATCCAATTTTTTTGTCTTTGACCTTTCTTGACAGCTAAACTAGACTCTGTATGTCCATAACTTATGGCCTTTACTATGTGGAGAGATGAGTTCCTCACATTTCAACTCCCTTCCTGAGTATTAACAAACAATATCCTTTTTTTAAATTTTTTTTTGACAGGTAGAGTTAGACAGTGAGAGAGTGACAGAGAGAAAGGTCTTCCTTCCGTTGGTTCACCCCCCAAATGGCCTCCACGGCCCTACAGTAGCATATTTCTAGGAATCAAAACTGATTAGCTTTATTTGATTCCGCTTAGTTCCAGTGACCAACCTACTATGCCCAGTGATAGAACAAATCTTTCTACTTCACAATGCAATTGCCCATGATTCCCACAGCAGGAAATTAAGAGAGACTGAATCCCATTCTCTCAAAAATTTTATGCATAAAACCTTCTTCCTTAGGTCTAAATTAAACACTTTCTGCTGTTGTTTAGGGACTTGAATTCTTTTTCTGTTTCTGCTGCATATAAAATTGCCTACTCATTTTGATTCTACTTAATAACTTTATAAATAAACTTAACATTACATTGTAGCATAAGATTCTGAGAAAATTATTTATATTTTATTGTCCAAATGATTAAAGATAATGAATTCAAAAAGTGCACTAATTTGATTACTCCAAATACCTCTCTAGAGACTTTTAGGCTAAGGATATTGTTTGGGCCGTTGCCGTGGTTCACTAGGCTAATCCTCCACCTGCAGCGCCGGCACCCTGGGTTCTAGTACTGGTTGGGGCTCGGGATTCTGTCCCGACTGCTCCTCTTCCAGTCCAGCTCTCTGCTGTGGCCCGAGAAGGCAGTGGAGGATGGCCCAAGTGCTTGGGCCCTGCACCCACATGGGAGACCAGGAGGAAGCACCAGGCTCCTGGCTTCGGATAGGCGCAGCACGCTGGCCGTAGCGGCCTTTTGGGGGTGAACCAATGGAAAAAAGGAAGACCTTTCTCTCTGTCTCTCTCTTTCACTGTCTATCTCTGCCTGTCAAAAAGAAGAAAGAAAGAAAGAAAGAAAGAAAGAAAGAAAGAAAGAAAGAAAGAAAGAAAGAAAGAAAGAAAGAAAGAAAGAAAGGAAGAAGGAAGGAAGGAAGGAAGGAAGGAAGGAAGGAAGGAAGGAAGGAAGGAAGGAAGGAAGAAAGAAGGAAGGGAAGAAAGGAAGAAAGAAAAATGTTACTGGAATTCACAGAGCCAAGTCTGTTACTTGGGACACTAGATTGAGAAGAAATCCAGCTCTGTGAGGCTGGGCACTATTATCCAATAGGTGCCTTGAGATGTGGCTGAAATTCCAGAAACTGAATATTCAGTTGATAGAATCAGAAATACAGCCTTGGCAACTCATGACTAGAGCCTAGGGAGATTACTGATGCCATAAACAAGAGTGTCAAATTGTTAAGTCAACAACAGGAGTCACTGTGTACTTACTCCTCATGTGGGATATGTCCTTAATGTGTTGTCCCATGTGAATTAATGCTATAACTAGTACTGAAACAGTATTGTACACTTTGTGTTTCTGTGTGGGTGCAAACTGATGAAATCTTTACTTAATATATACTAAATCGATCTTCTGTATATAAAGAGAATTGAAAATGAATCTTGATGTGAATGGAATGGGAGAGGGAGTGGGAGATGAGAGGGGTGCGAGTGTGAGGGAAATTATGGGGGGGGGAAGCCATTGTAATCCATAAACTGTACTTTGGAAATTTATATTTACTAAATAAAAAAATTAAAAAAGGAAAAAAAAAGAATCAGAAATACAAGGGAGAATGACCTGAGTGTCATGGAGAGCAGAGATAGAAATTCCTGTGAAACCGGCTGTGTTTCCTGATATTAGATTCCAGTAAAACCCCTGGTATTCTCTGGGTACATTTCATTCATTATGTAATCTATACTGAGTAGCAAATCCTGCAACTCATTAAAGTCTGATCCAGAGAAAGGTAGACTACAATATAATATCTGGAGAAGTTTAGGAGCAATCCAACCTGAGACAGAGAAAGTAAATAAAGTTATAAGTGCTCTGCTTCTGGTTCAATTAAGCAAAGGGACTGCGCTTAGCCAAGGGTTAATGTGCATAGGTACATCTATCTTATACAGAAATCCTATTTTGTAAATTGATAAAGGTAACATTGTAAGTAAAGAGTGTATTATTTTAATAAAAGTGTTATATATCCTACTACTGTAAATGCCAGTAGTAATTTAAAACCCACTTTTATTAGATATCTCTGATATGTCAAATATGTAAACATTTTGTATGCATTTACTGTACTATTTCAACTTCATAACATAGGGACCATTTACGTCAATATTTTTAAAGATTATTTATTTATTTGAGAAGTGGAGTTACAAACAGAGAGAAAAAGAGACAGAGAAAGGTCTTCCATCCACTGGTTCACTCCCCAAATGGCTGCAATGGCTAGAACTGTGCCACTCCAGAGCCAGGAGCTTCTTTTGGGTCTCTCACGTGGGTACAAGGGCCCAAGCTCTTGGATCATCTTCTACTGCTTTTCCACGCGATAGCAGAGAGCTAGTTCGAAAGAGGAGCAGCCAGGTCATTAATTGGCACCCATATGCGATGCAGTCACCGCAGGCAGAGACTTAGCCTACTGTGCCATAGCTCTGGCTTCCCTGTGCCTTAACATTGTTATATGAATAGGAATAGGGGTGGTTGGAGGAGAAGGAGGAAAGAGTGATCGGGTGAAGAACAAGGGATTTTGAGGATAGTGAAACTGCAATATTCTGCATGAAATCTGTCGATGTGGGTACACGTCATTATGCCTTGCAGAACGTGTAAATACAGTAAATCTTAATGGAAGCTATAAGCCAGTTAATAATAAAGTACATTAATCCATCAATTCTTAACAAACATATTGTATTAATGCAAGTATCTTACCATGCATCACTCATTAACCCAAGAAAAAAATCAAAATTAAGATTGCCAGGTATGGTTTCCACTCAATGCTTATTACTTTTCACACTGTTATAAAGTTGAAAAAGTTAAGTCAAACCACTGTAAGTCAAGGACTGTCTACAGTGGAAACATTATCTTCCATACTCTAGATAACATACTTTAACTAAATAATTGATGAATTCATAATTCAACAAATATTTAGTTGACTATCTTTTACATGGAAGATGTTCTACTGAATAAAAATGAATTAGAAGTGGCTAGTGCAAAGATACACAGAAAGAGGCAGGAGTTATAGCACTTATAATGAAGAACTGTGGGTGTGTTCTCTCTAGGAGAAAGACAGAGGTGATGCTATTTGGATGGCATCATAAAAGCTGCATAAAGGTAAATGGCCTGAGTGGAAGAGCTTCACGCAGAAGGAATAAGTATTTCCAGCAGCTCTTTGTGATTAGAGAAAAGGGGTGTTTGTGGGAGAAAAGTCTTACATGGAAATCAGAGTGGAAGGAGTCTCTTATACTAAAGAAGGAGTCTACCATTTGTTTATTTGAAGGAAACTCTATCAGCTGTGGGTAGATTGGGTTGAAGTCAGGAAAATGGGAAAGCTGCTGTAGAAATCTGGAGACTGGGAAAAGCAGGGCATGAAAAGGGCAGGAACAGTGGAGTGTGGAAAGGAAACAGGGTATGAAAGTAATGTCTTGAGATGGGATCCACATGGGGAGTGAAGAATTTGAAGATAATTTCAAGGCTTCTAATTTGAGATTCTATGAGGACAGTACACCATCAAAGAAAGAAAGAACACAGGAGTCCAAACAGGATTTACAGGAGATGGGAAGGTTAGAGGAACAGGCTTTGGCTCTTGGGTTTGAGGAGTGTGTGGGATGGGCAATTGGAGTTGTTTAGTAGGAGCTCAAAGTACAAGTTCAAATTACAACCATTCTCTACGTACTCCTGACCCATCAGGGATTGATGCTGATGTCTTTTAGAGCATCAACTGCCATCAAACACTTTTCCCATCTCTCTCCATTTTCTTAAAAAAAATCTTTAATTATCCTAACTGATTAACTTATTCAGTTTTCCTGTTGATGTTTCATATTGTTAGCTTCTGTCTGTGAAGATATTTTTGCATCTAGACATCTTGATTCATCACAGGTAGATTTTGCCATTCAAAGATATAATATTCTGGTACAAATTCTTTACCCTTGGGGATTTAAAATGTGGAGCAGGATCCAAAGCAAATATGATGGCTTACCAGCACTGAGGGGTTACATAGTTATTCCACATTTTGCGACACTGATTTACTCTTGATCTGCCTGCCTTCTCTGCCTCACTCTTACCCTAGGCTTTTGGTTGGACCCAGCCAGCGTAAGACAGAAGAAGGAGATGGGGAAGTGAAACAGAGAATCAGGGCATTTGGTTTCCTGTTCTCTCTTTTTCTCAATAATAGGTTGCCCTTTCCTTGCTGCTCTCTCCTTCTTAACTACAACTCTCAATGGGTTCTAGTGATGTCGTCCTCTCTTTGTCCCCTCATATCAAGAGGGGTAGCAGTGAGTTCTAAACCACTGGGTGCCTCAGTGTAGCTATTGAAACCCTTAGCCCCTACCCAAATCTATGCACAAAGACTATTCAATTCTCTTTAAAATCTCAGCTGAGGGATGGGCATTATGGCACAGTGGGGTAAGCCTCCAGTTGCATTCCATTATAGGGTGTAGGTTCAAGTCCTAACTACTCCTGATCCAGCTTCCTTCTATTTCATTCTGGGAGGTAGCAGATGATGGCTCAACTGCTTGGGCACTCTCTTTCTCTCCCTCTGCCTTCTCTCCCTTTCAAGTAGATGAAAGTAAAATAAATAAACACTAAAACATAAAATAAAATCCCAGTAGAGCATCTTGTTTACTGTCATGATCCTGACTGATATGCTGCCCTGCATTTGATATTTTAGACTCTGCTATGTGATTTTAAAATATGACACAATGAAGTTATTATTATAAAGGACTGAAAACATTTTGCTTAAAAGAAATAATTCTTGTAGCTGTTGTGGCACAGCAGATTAAGCAGCTACCTGCAAAGCCAACATCTTATATCAGAGTACCAATTGGAGTCTAGACTGCTCCACAACTGATCCAGCTCCTTGGGAATGTGCCTGAGGAAAGAAGCTGAAGGTTGCTTGAGTACTTGGAACCTGCTGTAGATGTGGGAGACATGGATGGAGTTCCAGACTCCTGGCTTCAATCTGTCCCAGCCCTGGCTTTCTGGCCTATGCATCTCCGCCCAACATCCCAATCTCTCTCTCTGTTATTCTGCTTTTCAAATAAGTAAAATAAATCTTAAAAAATAAAGAATAACCTTCCTCCAATCTCAACACTACTGATGATTACAAGAAAAATGTAGTACATTGCTGTCAAAGTAAATAAGGAAAAACGACTGAGAACAGAGAGTGCACACAAAATCCACACCCTTGCTTCCAATAACTGTTATTTGATTGCTGTCTCCTCATTATAAAGATCATGATGTAAGCAAAAAGTAATTCCCTATGTGAAAATAATATGTGCTTGTAAATTACTCCTCTAGAGTCAGATCATTTGTAATTAGTTTTATTATGTCATTCTACTGACCAAGATGTCTTGGGCAGCATTTACTACATAATGAGCAACAACACCCATCATGAAGTATTAGGTTACTCTGCTGTTAGTTCTGCCTATCAGTGATGGCCTAGCTAAAAAAAAAGGAAGGCAGAGGTTTTAATGATTGCAGGCTTATTCTTTCAGTTTGAAAAAACACAGGTAGAAAAAAGACAATATTTGGCATAACAGTTTAAGGGCAAGAGTCTTCTTGCCTTTCTTAGGTTGAGAAATGGCTTGGTTGCTTAGATCATGGAAGCAGTGTTTAATATCCAGGATTCTTGGAAGAATTCTTATCTTTGCTATTCAAACTACAATAGTACTTCTGGACGACTGAGGGATTGGTGCATGAGGGAGTGAGAACTGGAGGTAGAGAGGGGACATCAGTTACTCTAAACTCTTCCGACATAGAACTTTTCATCATATTTCATCCTTTCTAATATGATATTCTTACTCCAGTTTTCTGAGAATATAAATTGCTATTTGGTTGTATCAAAAAATCCCAAATCCTAAGCTAAAGGCATTGTTAAGCCCCAATATGATTCTAGAATAATGAAATATTGGAAAAAAGCAAAGCCTCTTATACCAACACCATATAGTAACTTTTCAGTAGTACAGCAATGGTTAGAAATGTGGCTGTCTGATATTCAGATAAAGGCATGATGGGAAATTCCCAAGAGGTGATAACCTTTATTTATCCTTAGTGTTGTGAAAATTAAGCATAACTTCAAATGCTTTAACAATGGTCTCTTAGAACATGATGCTTTTTTTGTCTGTTCTACTTAATATGACTGGTTTAATTCTATAATTAATACACAGTTATTCTTAAGTGTTGAAATTTAACTGAAATGTGATCCCTGTTAAACATAAGAGTGGGAATAAGAGAGGGAAGAGATGTACAATTTGGGACATGCTCAAGCTGACTTACCTCAAACGGTAGAGATAGAAACATACCAGGGGATTCCAATTCAATCCCATCAAGGTGGCATGTACCAATGCCATCTCACTAGTCCAAGTGATCAATTTCAGTTCACAATTGATCATAATGAAAGGACTAAGAGTCAAAGGGAGCACATAAACAAGTCTAGTACCTGCTAATACTAACTGATAGAATAAATAAAGAGGAGAGTGATCCAACATGGGAAGCGAGATACTCAGCAGACTCATAGAATGACGGATGTCCTAAACAGCACTCTGGCCTCTGAATCAGCCCTAAAGGCATTCGGATCTGGCTGAAAAGCCCATGAGAGTATTTCAGGCATGGAAAGCCAAGACACTCTGGCAAAAAACAAACAAACAAACAAACACCTAAATGAAAGATCTCCACGAGTGAGATCCCAGTGGAAAGAACAGGTCTTCAAAGAAGGAGGTACCTTTCTCTGAAGGGAGGAGAGAACCTCCACTTTGACTATGACCTTGTCTAAACAAGATAAGAGTCGGAGAACTCAAGGGGCTTCCATAGCCTTGGAAACTCATGACTGGTGCATAGGGAGATTACTGATGCCATAAACAGGAGTGTCAATTTGTAAAGTCAACAACAGGAGTCACTGTGCACTTACTCCTCATGTAGGATCTCTGTCCTTAATGTGCTGTACATTGAGACTTAATGCTATAACGAGTACGTACTCAAACAGTATATTTCACTTTGTGTTTCTGTGTGGGAGCAAACTGTTGAAATCTTTACTTAATGTATGCTAAACTGATCTTCTGTATATAAAGAGAATCGAAAATGAATCCTCATGTGAATGGAAGGGGAGAGGGAGTGGGAAAGGGGAGGGTTGCGGGTGGGAGGGAGGTTATGGGGGGGAAGCCATTGTAATCCATAAGCCATACTTTGGAAATTTATATTCATTAAATAAAAGTTAAAAAACAAAAACAAAAACAAAACAAAACAAAAAAACATGATGCTTTACAGAGGATATCAATGAGAGTAGAAAATGCTTTGTGAAGTTAGTTGTTATATTCTTCAATGTGGAAATTTAGGTCTTCAGTTGGGAATTAAGTAAAAACAAGCTTTAGGATGTCTTATGTTTCCATTTTTAAAGTATCAGTTAAATACTGTATTACTCATTTTGAGAACACCTAAATTAAAATACTTTTATTACTCATTTTGAAAATACCTCATTCCCTTTCTAAAATTTGGCTGTTATATTATTAAATGGATTAGCTATTTTTTCATGAAGCTTTCAAGGTATCAATAGAATGGTTATATTGAAAATCATATTTTCCTTGTTTTTTTTTGTGTGTGTGTTTTTCTAAGATCCCCTGAGATGAGATTGTCTTTCTCTTTCTCTGAGGTTGTTTATTTCCCATTCTTCTATTGACTTTTGCTTTCATTGACTGAAATTGAGAATTTTGATAGAAAATATTGCAGTTAATACTAATTGAGTATTTATTATATAGTATGCACTTTACTGACCCTTACTAATACATGGTTTAATATAATTTGTTCATGCCAAGAATCTATGTGAAAATACCCTGCTTTATATAAAAATTATCTTTGAGACTTAACAAGTTAAATAAGTCACATAAAAATAACACCACTAGTAAATGTTAGAGTTTTATTTATTTGAGAGGCAGAGTTACAGAGAGGGAGAGACAGAAAGATCATCCATCTTCTGGTTCACTCCCCATATTGCCACAATTGCTGGAGCTGGGCTGATCCAAAGCCAGGAGCCAGAAGCTTCTTCCAGATCTCCCATGTGGGTACAGGGGTACAAGGAGTTGGGCCATCTTCCACTGCTTTCCCAGGCCATTAGCTGAGAGCTACATTAGAAGAGGAACAGTCAGGACTTGAACCAGCACTCTTATGGAATGCAGGTGCTGCAGGGAGAGGTTTAACTTACTATGCCACAGCGCCAGACCCTAGAGTTAAGATTTGACCTTATATCTAAGTCTGAAAGCAATGTTTTCTATTTCCTATAAAATTTCTTCCCACTTACGATAATTATTTAATGAAGCTTTGTGCTTCATGCTCAAAGTGCAAACAAGCAAATAAATATTCTTCAAATAAAAATACACATTATGGAACATTTTATGTTTTGTTTTTTAAACACAAAATTAATTTACATTACACTCTTGGCTCTACCACTGGATTGTTTCTCCCTCTGAAGTTCAGAAAATTTCATTTGTTTCTGATAACAACTTAAACATGTCAAAACTAAAGAAATGCAATTTCTGATTCTAATTCTAGTTTAATTTTTCATAACAATGTGTTGTGCTCTGTACATTACTTCTAATTTCTTAGTTGAAAAAAAGTAGCTTTTCTCTGAAATTGTAACAACATCTCAAAATATGACATGTTTTATTCATTATCATTGGAGCAACCTATCCCTTGAATTGTGCAAGCTGTGTAAGATCACCTTTGAAATCAAGGTCATTTTGCTTTTGGGGAGTACACAACTTAAACCAGGATTTAATAAATTCAATAAACTAAATTGGAGCAGGTGTTGTAACCCAGCAGGGTAAGCTGTCATTTGCAATGCCAGCATCACA